>NW_015174908.1:0-11214 GCF_001447785.1 Gekko japonicus
TTTCGAATGCCTGGGGATCCAACACACTGGTTGTTTTTAAGAAACCTGAAACACCTTGTTTAGTGAAAAGGAGAGGAGTACATATGCCACGAGCCATGACTCGGTTTTCAACCTTCCTTTGGTTCTCTGAAAATGCTATTGCTGTCTCCAAGCCAAAACCTCATCTCTTTACTTGCTGGCTGCACAACAAAGGCCAGGGCACAGAACAGGTTTGCCAGTCTCCAGGTGAAGAGGAAGAAGAAGAGAAGGAGAGACTTGATTTATACCCAGCCCTTCACTTGGAGTCTCAGAGCGGCTTACCATCTCCTTCTCTTCCCCTCCCCACAACAGACACCCTGTGAGTTAGGTGGGGCTGAGAGAGCTCTGAGAGAACTGCTCTTGAGAGAACAGCTCTGAGAGAACTGTGGCTTGCCCAAGGTCACCCAGCAGCTGCATGCGGAGGAGTGGGGAATCGAACCCGGTTTTCCCAGATTAGAATCTGCACTCTTAACCACGACACCAAGCTGGTGGCTGGAGATCTCCTGAGATTACCGCCGATCTCCAGGTGACAGAGATCAGCTCCCCTGGAGGAAATGGCTGCTTTGGAAGGTGGACTTTATGGCATTGTACCCTGTTGAAGTCCCTCCCCACCTCAGTCCCGCCCTCTCCATGCACCACCCCCAAAATCTCCAGGAATTTCCCAACCCAGAGGTGGCAGCCCTAGAACAGAAGCCCAACTACCTCAATAACCTCTCCTTCTCGACACAGTCGGTGCCTGAAGCCAGTTAACAGGGGCTGGGAATGTCCCTTGGGTCCTTCCGAGGCACCTCTGATAGAGAATTCTAGCAAATCACAACACCAGATGCTTGTAAGTAAAGGTAAAGGTTCCCTTGCTCGAAAGCTAGTCGAGTTCGACTCTAGGGATGCGGTGCTCATCTCCGTTTCCAAGCCGAAGAGCCAGCGCTGTCCGAAGACGTATCCGTGGTCATGTGGCCGGCATGACTAAACACCAAGGCGCACGGAACGCTGTTACTTGTACTGTTACTTGTACTCACGTGATTTCTACCAGGCGCTTCTGGATAAACCCCGTCTAAATAGAGGACGCCGAGATTGAAGGAGGCATCGGGACTGCCCATGGCTTCAGCTTTCAACCAATATTTGGTGGCTTTTGCATAGTCTTTCCTAAAGTGATGGTAATACCAGCCCAGCCCATTCATTGCCTGAGGCAGACCCTGTAGGGAAAAGGAACAAAGATAAGGCAGAGATCTTACAAGCGTTCATGTCCCTGCTTGTCTTCACCAGACCTCACTGGTGACAGAGAAATAGGGTACTTAGCCCAGGTTGGGCTTTCCACACTGAGCACTGTGGTATCCCGCCCGCCCCCGATAAAATCCTGGGATTTCCCACAGTTCTGGCTGAGTGCTGAAAAACTTTCATGAGCATGCAGGAAAAGAACACGATCCTGGAGGTCACGTGGATACAGCAAAGCTTTGCTGCACGTGGAAAGTAGGCAAGGGACAAGATCCCTCCCTGACCTCCTAGCTTTCCAGGTGCAAAGACTGTTTTAGATGGGACTACTCAGGGAGATGCGGTGGCTCAAGTGGTTAAGACGCTGAACTGCAGGCTGTGGAAGGTCAGTAGTTCAGCAGTTCGAGACCCGGGTGCCGCATGATGGAGTGAGCTCCCGTCTCTAGTTCTAGCTCCTGCCAACCTAGCAGTTCGAAAGCAAGAAATTGCAAGTAGATAAATAGGGACCACTTTGGTGGGAAGGTAACAGCGTTCCGTGCACCTTGGTGTTTAGTCATGCCGGCCACATGACCACGGAAACGTCTTCGGACAGCGCTGGCTCTTCAGCTTGGAAACGGAGATGAGCACCGCAACCCTAGAGTCGGACTCGACTGGCTTTCGAGCAAGGGAGACCTTTACCTTTACTTACTCAGGTTAACTGGTTTGGTTAGTTCAGTCACCATTAGTTAGCAGAGTGCTTAAATAAAGCTACAAACGCAGGAGCATCCCTTGACCAGGTTACTCAGCTTACAAAGCGACACAGAGCCACACTGCAAGTTTAGAAGAGAAATACTTCTCTCTTTATTTGAGAAGTACACTTCGGACAGGAAAGAGCAGAGACTGATAAATTACTAACTTGCTAGCTAAAGGATGGAGGCGGATGGCGAGAGGCCCGTCTGCCTCATGGTGCTGAGAGAGGACAGCGTGTCCCTCTCTCTTGGTGTGTGCAGGTAGGAGAGCACGTTTTCATTCAGAGTGAGAGAGAAGCAGGAAAGGGAAATTGGTCCCTGAGATCATCATCTGCATATCCAAGAGGACAGTGGCAGAAGAATGGATACAGGAAGAAAGGTCAGTGTGCCTGTCTAGCCTCTCGTGCCACTCGGTCTGGAGGTCTGAGGCAGGGGACATCCCATATGGGACAGCACTAGGTTTGGTGGCTTTTGCATAGTTACAACTGCTCTCCAGGAGACAGTGTGTAAATACACACAAAGAAACCTCCCTAGAGCAAGACCGATATAACGGGCTATGTGCTGTCCCTGAAAACAGCTGCTTATCTTCTTACTGCTTCTTAGTTTCCAGGCTTTCAGGTCCGCAGAGAGGCTAAGAAAACTGACATCACTTGACGGCCGTGGAGGTTTCGTTATTCTTCTTCAGAGTCAGAATATTCTTACGGAACCACGAAGTTTACACATTTTGCATGCCTTATCTCACTCCCACACAAGCTTAATTGCACACCTTTCGGCAGAGTGGTGATGGATGGAGATCTTTTGGGATTACAACTGACTTCCAGGCTATAGAGATCAGTTGCCCTGGAGACAATGGCCAGTTTGGAAAGTGGAGTCTATGGCATTGTACCCTACTGAAGTCCTGCCCAACCACAAACCCACCCTCCTCAGGTTCCAGCCCCCAAACCTCCAGGTATTTCCCAACTCGGAGCTGGCAACCCTATTTCTAAGAGTTGTCGATAGATGAGACCCAGGAGCAGAGATCTGCATGGGGCCAGTTGAGAAATTCACGATATAACCTGATGCAAATTACCTTTGCAGCAGCTTTTCTCATCAGATGTAGTGCAAGTCGTCGGTCTTTTTGCACGCCTTGACCCTGAACGACAAAGGAAATTTATTGCAGAGTTATGCAAAACTCTCTGTTTTTCATGCTAAAAACCCAAAATTGCCCATTTCGACTATGCGTTTGCAAATGCAAACACACAATTTTCATGCCGATAGGATTTCCTTAATATTTCCTAGCAGGAGTTGTACTTTGTTACTCTGTTCCAAGCACTGACCAAGCACCAAGTTGTTTCACATAGTTCTGCGTTCTGTGTTGTCGATTTTAAGTGTACAACATCCTGTGCAAGAAATCGGCACCTTCTTCCTTGGTGGATCTGAGACAGCTTGTTGGGAGCTTGTTGCATTTTTTCAGGACACTTATCTATAGCTGCAAGTATGCAAGTTTCTCTTTGGGAATCAGAAAAACATTGACATTTCTTCCATGCCTACTCAATTTCACCCGCCAATTACAGCAAGCAATTTAGCATTTAAATGGAAACATTTACTAGTTAAATGCTCTTTAGAGTCAATGCAAACACCAGTTTAATATTCCATCCATCCATTCAATGTTTCATCAAAGAATCATAAGAATATAAGAACCTAAGAGAAGCCAATGTTGGATCAGGCCAACGGCCCATCTAGTCCAACACTCTGTCACACAGTGGCCAAAAATACCAGGTGCCATCAGGAGGTCCAGCAGTGGGGCCAGGACACTAGAAGCCCTCCCACTGTTGCCCCCCCCCCCAAGCACCAAGAATACAGAGCATCCCTTGCCCCAGATCGAGAGTTCCTATCTATACCTTGCGGTTAATAGCCACTGATGGACCTCTGCTCCATATCTATATATCTAATAGCGAAACGTGCCCCCCGCGTGCGGATACCTAAATCCACGCATCGGGGGCACCTGGGGGGGAGGGAGATTTTTGTGCACACTTGGGGCAGTCCCCAGGTGTGCACAAAAATATGAAAACATGAAAAAAATATCAGGGGGATATGTAAATCCCCCCAAAAGTGACAGAGCGTCCCCTGCGCATGCGCAGGGAATGCTCTGTGAACTGCCTCACCGCCGTCGCCACAGGGGACGGGAGAGCAGCAGAAGGCTTGGCTGGCGGGCTGGTGGGCGGGGACCGGCGAGGCCCGGCGGCTGCAAGCCGCTCGGGCCTCGTGTCGGAGCGGTGGCGGCGGCGGCGGGGGACAGGCGAGGCCCAGCGGCTGCAAGCCACTCAGGCCTCGCTTTGGAGCGGGGGGGAGGAACAGGCGAGGCACGGCCTCACCTTGGAGCCGGGGGATCTGACCTCGCCGCTGCCACCGCCTCCTCGGAGCCGGCCGGCCGGGTGGGCGGGGGGAGGACCGGCCTCGCTGCCGCCGAGCCTGGCAAAGGGGGGAGGAAGGACCGGCCTCTCCGCCTCCGCCTCGGAGCCGGGCGGGGGAGGACCTGCCTTGCCGCCGCCGCTGAGCCCGGCAAAGGGGGGGAAGGACCGGCCTCTCCGCCTCCGCCTCCGAGCTGGGCGGGGGGGGAGGACCGGCCTCGCCGCTGCCGCCGCCTCGGAACCAGGGGGGGGAAGACCGGCCTCGCCGCCACCGCCTCGGGGAGATCGAGGGGGGTTGGAGGAGACGGAGCTCTTCTCCCCCCGTGCGAGTATCGCGGGTCCCCTTACTTGTGTTTATCTAATGCCCTCTTGAAGCCATCCATGCTTGTAATCAGTGAATTAGGAGGCCTGACAAGGATAACAGAACATTGTCAATGACTGGATGTGGATTCATTAAACTGAATTCATGCTTTCCAAGTCTGAATATTTTAAAAAAAAACCTGTATAATTTCCTTTTTAAATACTGGTCCTGCCTGGGCTCCAGATACTTTCCTCTTCGTCATCTCTTCAGATGAATACACCAGACTCTCTTCTTCATCAAAGACGAGGGTCCTGAGGCTCTGGAGTGAGCTGCCTGAGGAGATTTATTCGTCCCCCACCTTTCTCCTCGTCTCCATTTCATTCTCACCACAGTCCTGTGAGGCAGGTTAGGCTGAGAATGCACGACTGGCCCCCAAGGTCACCTAGCAAAGCTGGGTCTCCCGCGTCCCAGTCTGAAAGCAGAATGAATTGACTTAAGCCCAGAAAACCTGCTCTGAAAGAGGGACGTCAGATGGGCCATTCAGTGTCTGCACCACTGCTTAGGTCTGGCCAGAGGGGGAAACGGCTGGGAGGCTAAGCATACCAGCCAATATTCTATGTGGCATTTCGCAGTCCTTATCAAGGCTCTCTGGTCTGGGCGACGAGGAGACCCTGCCCTAGCAGCACCTCGTGATGGCCTCAGAACACCGTCGCCTCAGCGTCAGTCGGACAGGAGCCAGCTCTCAGAAAGAGAAGGCAGGCAGGGGAAACTGAGGCCGAGGAGCTCCAGGCCATCTGCTCCTGAAGGAACCACTAAAGGCCTGTGAGAAATTGGGTCCTCCCCCAACTTCCCTGGGCCTGCTCCGAGGTGTGTGTCCTGAGGGAAAAGCAAGAAAGGAGGAGTCCAAGCCGGGGAGCTCAGGCTCATCCGGCCTCTTCTAAGTCCACTGACTTCAGTGGAGTTTAAAAGGTGGCCCCACTGGTGGACCTCCTGAGGGCACCTGGTGTTTTTGGCCACCTTGTGACAGAGTGTTGGACTGGGTGGGCCACTGGCCTGATCCAACATTGGCTTCTCTTCGGTTCTTATGTTCTTAACTCTCAGTCTGGGGCAAGTGATGCTCCATATTCTTGGTGCCTGGGGGGGGGGGGCAACAGTGGGGGGGCTCCTAGTGTACTGCTGGACCTCCTGATGGACCCTGGTATCTTTGGCCACCGTGTGACAGAGTGTTGGACTGGATGGGCCACTGGCCTGATCCAACATGGCTTCTCTTATGTTCTTATAGGAGCTCTCAGTCTGGGGCAAGTGATGTTCTGTAATCTTGGTGCTTGGGGGGGGCAACAGTGGGAGGGCTCCTAGTGTCCTGGCCCCGCTGCTGGACCTCCTGATGGCTCCTGGTATTTTTTGCCACCGTGTGACAGAGTGTTGGACTGGATGGGCCACTGGCCTGATCCAACATTGGCTTCTCTGATGTTCTGATGTGTGACTCTGCTTAGGATAGCACTGTTCAAAGCCCATCTTACCTTGAACAGCACAATGGAAAAATCATAGAGGGACACTGGGTCTTCGGTTTCCAAGGCACCCTTTGCATACCACTCAACAGCTGCTTCAGGGTTTTTTTCTACTCCTTGCTGCCCCCAAAACAGCATCTGTCCCAGCCGTTGCTGTAAGAAGGAAAAAACACAAATAAATATAAAATATGACTGACCGTGGGCCTTTCTGCATTCTCATTTTCCTTCCTTGTGTGTTCCTGTTTCTTCGGGGGCAGTTTCTGTTCCGCATGTGTGTTGCAGCCTCTAGTGGTTGAATTGTTATTACATTGCTTTATGTCCAGCATATAAAACTTGCTGTTTAAATCTGCAGGGAGATAGGTCAGGCATAATGCACTGTAATATCGAATCAACCACTAGAGAGAGCAAAACACATGTGAAACAGACCTCCCCCCCCCTCCAAAGCAACAAGAACACACAAGCAAGGAAAATAAGAATTTTCATAAATGTATTTAATTCTCATAGGGCCAAGAGAGATGCAATCATATACAGAGTAGATACAGTCAATTAATTTCAGGGGCCTTAGACTGGAGCAATTCTGCATGGGATTTTGCTGTTGAAACACATTTAGTTCTGGGCATGGTGTGACAGTCCAGGCCAATGCAAAAACTACCTTCCTAGAACAGGACTTCTCTTGTATTTCAGTCCCTGCGTCCATGCTTGACATTTCAATAGGAATATTCATGTATCCTCAGCCACGGTCTCAAGCTGTGTATGCAATTTTTGTCAGTGGTAATTGTTGTCAGCAGGGGTCGTTTGGCACCGGAGCGCACCGGAACACTGCTCCAGCAGCCCAGGAGCAGGCACAAATGGCAGCGGCAGCAAGCCCTGGCCCCAGCCCCCAAGCTCCTTCTCTCTAGCCCCATAGAATACAATGGAAAGATCATGCTGCAGTGGCGCCGCGACTCAAGAGAGAAGGGATTTAAACTTTAAATTCCTTCTCTCTTCCTTTCCCCCCCCCCCCGCCCACCTTGGCAGGCCGGCTGGGGAAGGGAAGGGGAGGCTTTTGAAGATGCCTCCCTCCCCTTTTTACTTCCCCTTCTGACATCACTTCTGGTGATGTCAGGGGGCATGGCATGTTCTAATGAGCAATTATGCTAACAGCTTATTCGGTATGCCACTGAGCTCCTGCAGCTCTTTTTCTATGAAATGACCCCTGGTTGTCAGAGACACTATTTCAGAGATCTACCCATATGCAGTTCCCCCATCCCCATTGATATTGGTTGGTTTCCATGAGCTTCGGTTGGAGTAACTCTACGCAGGATGGCACTGCAGACGTTCCTGATGGAACTGGTGTATTAACCTGCCTGAATCAAAACACTGGTTCACATGCAGGCTTGCCAGTTCCCAGGTGGGGCCTAGAGATCTCCCAGAATTACAACTGATCTGCAGAAATCAGTTCCCCTGGAGAAAACAGATGCTTCGGGGGGCAGAATCTGTGGCACTTGGCTGAATTTGCACATGGCCCAAAGCTAGTCTACCTGTGCAGCTGCGTTCCCTCTCGTTGCTTCGTATTTCAGCCACATAAAGAGGTCACCGTTTTCTTTGGTTTGAGCTTTCAGTAAGTTGTCGTCCTCAAGCCTTATCACTTCTACAAAGGCCTAGAGCAAAAGAAAGAAAACCTTAAAGACCTCATTCACATCCCTGAAAAGGGCAGGTGTGCTCTGTTCCAACACTCGGCATTCCTATATTTTGCAAACACCTTTGGGTCATTTTAAAGTAGGGTTGCCAGGTCTTACCCATCTGCCGGTGGGGGGCTCCTGGCTTGGTCCCAGGGTCTTCTGGGAGTGACGTCATCACGCTAGGCATGTTGTACAAAAATGCTCTAGCATTTGGCTAAAAACTCTATGGTCACTGCCTGATGTGCCTGGCGTGATGACGTCGCCTTTGGGTGACATCACTACACCGGGCACATCGGCCTCAGTGGGACTCTTTGGGGGTGGGGCTACCCCCCGGCCAGCTGGCCAGTGGTGGATTGGGGCCCCCAAAATTGAGGAAACCCCCGGCCCCCATGAGGGGGTCAGCAAGCCTATTTCTAAGCTGATGCAGAAGAATCAAAGCTCAGAGGAAGAACGTATGCTTCGCTACAGAGATTGCCCAGGTTCAACCTCCTTTATACTTTTATTCTATGCCTGGTAATTTCACTTTGGAAGTAAGTCAATGTGTTTTCTTAGTATAATATAGGCATTGTTTATTTATTCATTTCATTATATGTATTTAATTTCACGTGTTTTTTTTTTTTACAGCAATTATTTTCTGGTCCATTTTGTAGTCATGCTGTATAATTATATTGTATTATGGTATAAGCCAATTTGTTCCTCATTGTGTTTGACCTCTAAAGAAGGCCGAAACAGGCCGAAATGCATCAGGTCAAGTCCATTGGCCCTTGTGTGTATGATTTTGGAATTTTTACATGAGGTGTAATTGGGCCCCTATATGTGTTTTTAATCTTTACAAATAAACACATGTATTTTTATATATTATATATATTAAGTTTTAATTGTTGGCCCTCTACTCTGTTTAACTTGAAGAAGAAGAAGAAGAAGAGGAGGAGGAGATTGGATTTATACCTTGCCCTTCACTCGGAGTCTCAGAGTGGTTTACAATGTCCTTTCCCTTCTCCTCCCCACAACGGACACCCTGTGAGATAGGTGGGGCTGAGAGAGCTCTTTCGAGGACGCCCTTGAGAGAACAACTCTGAAACAACTTGTAACTGACCCAAGGTCACACCAGCAGCTGCATGTGGAGGAGTGGGGAATCAAACCCGGTTCTCCTCTGAGGTGGGGGGGGGGCTGAGGGAGCTCTTTCTAGAACTGTCCTTGACAGAACAGCTCTGCCAGAACTAAGGCTTGCCCAAGGTCATCCAGCAGCTGCAAATGGAGGCGTCGGGAATGAAACCCACTTCTCCCAGATTAGAGTCCGCGCACTTAACCACGACACCAGACTGGCTCTCATATCATACGCATTAATGAAAACGCATTAATAAATAAGCTGCTGCCGCATTAAAATATTTTAGGTGGGGAAATAAATCCAGACATTGCATATTTATTTTACTTGGTCTCCTTCTGCGTGCTGATGATCACGAGGTGTCTTTACGGCAGCATCGCTATAGTAGGCGTACGACATCTCCAGATTGTGCGGGTAGCCGTCAATGCCTTGGTAGTGCTTATATCCGAGGCTGATCAAAGCCAGCCTATCGCCTCCCTGAGCGGCGATCAAACTGTACAGCAGCCCCTAGTAAAAACGAAAACGACAGAAACGTGAGTTTAACAACGACATTGAAAACGTGTTATAATGAAAATCTGGCAAGCGATTGGTCAGTTTCTGTAAACAATAGCAGATGTTTTACAATTAGCATTCGTTATTTGAGTCCTGTAGCACCTTAAGCCCTGATCTTGATAGCCCAGACTAGCATGATCTCCTTGAATCCTGGAAGCTAAGAAGGATCGACCCTGGCCAGTATTTGGATAGGAGTCCTCTAAGGAATACCAAGGTCATGACCTGGAGGCAAGCCACGGCAAACCACCTCTGAATCAACTCTTGCCTTGAAAATCCTACAGGGTCACCATAACGCAAAGACAGCAAAGAAAAAGCACCTTAAACAACAACATTTTTAGAGTATAAGCTTTTGTGGGTCAAAGCTCGCTTCCTTGGCTTTCTGAGGAAGAGAGCTTTGACTCACAAAAGCTCACACCCTGGAAAATGTCAGTCTGTAAGAACATAAGAGAACATAAGAGAAGCCAATGTTGGATCAGGCCAATGGTCCATCTAGTCCAACACTGTCACACAGGGCCAAAAATACCAGGTGCCATCAGGAGGTCCAGCAGTGGGGCCAGGACACTAGAAGCCTTCCCACTTTTGCCGCCCCTCCCCAAGGACCAAGAATACTCTGCATCCCTTGACCCAGCCTGAGAGTTCCTATCTATACCTTGTGGCTAATAGCTACTGATGGACCTCTGCTCCATATGCCTATCCAATTCCCTCTTGAAGCCGCCCATGCTTGTAACTGCCACCACCTCCTGTGGCAGTGAATTCCATGTGTTAAATCACTCTTTGGGTGAAGAAGGACTTCCTTTTATCTGTTCTAACCCGACTGCTCAGCAATTTCATTGAGTGCAATTTCTTTAAGGTGCTACTAGACTCCGACACAGGGTTTCCAGCCTCCAGGTGGGGCCTGAAGAACTTCCACAATTACAACTGATCTCCAGATGACAGTGATCAGTTCCCCTGGAGAAAATGGTTGCTTTGGAGGATGGACTCTATGGAATTATACACCAATGAGGCCCCTCCCCTCCACAGACCCCATTCTCCACAGGCTCCACCTCCAAAATCTCCAGGTATTTCCCAACCCAGAGTTGGTAACCCTTCGTCCTGAGGACTAACATGGATACCTATCTTATACATGCTAAATTATTGTTATGCTTAATAGTAAATTTATAACAAACAGGAATGCAAATTAGTACATTCCCCCTTGCAGTGGCCAGCTAGATTTTATATATATATATATTTTAATTTATTAATTAAAATTTAAAATTTAAAATACAATCAATAGCTATGAGTCGAAATAGCAGCAAAAATAAAATCGGGAGGGGGAATGATATCTGGGGAGTTTCCTCAATACAAGTGATGAACTTGTGGATGAGCAGGAGCGTTCAGCATTGAAGCAAATGTGACAGCCTCAGTTGATGTGGAAATACTCTTAATTGGTTCAGTGGATGCAGCCACTTATCACCCCATGTTGTCAATAGATTGCACCATCAACCAAACAGTAGCCCTTCATATTTTGGTTTTCTTATTTGTTCCCAGTCGAATTTGTCTATGTTCATTTTCTCTAATACAGGGTACCATTTATCCATGGGGTTAAGCTGGTGATACTCAACATGTGTAGTATTTGTCCAGGACACCTGTTGTCAATAGATTGCACCATCAACCAAACAGTAGCCCTTCATATTTTGGTTTTCTTATTTGTTCCCAGTCGAATTTGTCTATGTTCATTTTCTCTAATACAGGGTACCATTTAT
>NW_015174908.1:11225-11345 GCF_001447785.1 Gekko japonicus
CTTAATTTCTGGTATACCATCTGCAGGCCAAAGGTGGAGCAGAATCAATGCTGGATCGTATGGTAAGTTATACCCTGTTAGAGCTTGGATGTTTTGTATGATGTTTTTCCAATACTGAGC
>NW_015174908.1:12676-14658 GCF_001447785.1 Gekko japonicus
AGTCTGTTGGCAAGGATGGACGTAAAGATTTTATAGTCCGTATTGAGTAAGGAGATCGGGCGATATGCCTTGGGATCGGTGGTGTCCTTGTCTTTTTTTGGGAGCAAGATCACATTTGCTGCCTTCCAGGTTTCCGGTAGCTGGCCTAAGTAAGGAGATCGGGCGATATGCCTTGGGATCGGTGGTGTCCTTGTCTTTTTTTGGGAGCAAGATCACATTTGCTGCCTTCCAGGTTTCCGGTAGCTGGCCTTCTGTCATGATCTGATTAAAGACTGTTAACAACGGTTTGGTTAAACTTGTTGCAAAGATTTTATAATATTCGGATTGGAAACCGTCGGGGCCTGGGGCTTTGTTAGTTTTAAGGTTGCTAATTGCCAGGTCGATTTCTTCTGCTGTCATTGGTGCATCAAGCATTTGTTGATGGTCCTCTGTGAGTGGCTTTAATGGAGGTTGACTTTTCCAGAAGCTGTCAATACTTTCTTTTGAAGGCTTAGTAGAGGTATAGAGTGATGAATAAAAGTTTTCCATTACTTGTATGATTGTCTCCGAAGTTGAATGCAGTGCTCCCTTCGGGTCTCTTATACTGTGTATCCATCTCTCATCCCTTTGCTTTTTCAATCTCCAAGAAAGAGAACGGAGATTTTTCGGGCCTTTGCTTAACTTTTTGTGTTTGTTTAGCATGTGAAACCAGGTCTCAGCTGACACTTCCATGAGCTCCAATTGCTTTCTCAAATTTAGGAGTCTTTTATACACTCTACCACTACACGTTTGTTTGTGTTTGATTTCTAGCTTCCCAATGTTAGCCAAAAGTTCTGATTTCTTTTCCCCCCTTTCTTTTTTATATGACGCTGAAAGTGCTATTGATTTCCCCCTCACTACTGCTTTTGAGGCTTCCCAAATCGAGAAACTGGACACCCCCCAATTTTGATTGAATTTAAAGTATTCTTGGATTTCTCTTTGCAGTTCTTGTCTTGCTAAATTATCTAATAACAAATTCTTATCAAAAATCCATTTGCGTTGTGGTTTTTTACTCGTCCCCAGTTTCAGGGTACAACTGACTGGTGCATGGTCTCACCATCTAATGCTACCGATCTCCGATGAAGTGATGAGTGGAAGAGTGGAGTTAGAGACAAACATATAATCCAGTCTAGAATACACAGTGGCCAGCTAGATAGTGTGATCAATTTTTACCGAAGAGCACAGAAAACATGTTGTATATATCTCAAACCGAGAAAACCATTCTCCTGCTATTGGATGTACTGGGATAATTTTATTATTTTAGCAAGTTTTATTGTATATTTCCATTTTTGTGTCTTGATAGTACATGAATGTAAGAAAAGTGACTCTGAAATTCATTCCAGTGAACACCAATCGGAGGATTTGTGATCTTCAGGCTTCCCTACATCTGTGGCATTCTTCCAGTACCATCCTAAGCAAAGTTATACATTCCTAAGTCCATTGAAGTCAATGGACTTCAATTGTTATTTATTGTTTGTTATTTATTGATTTTTGTTATTTTGTTATTTATTGTTTTTATTGTTATTTATTGATTTTTATTTGTTAAAATACTTCTATCCTGCTGTTTGGCTCATAGGCACCTTATAAAATATAAATCCCATCATGCACGCAGCAATAAAATCACAATAAACAGTAAAACTTAAAATTAAATTTTGCAGACAATGAATGAGCAATCAGGGAAGCAGCATTCATTCTGGGCGTCTCTGTATTCTCATTTCCCCTGTTTGTGTGTTCCTGTTTCTTCGGGGGGTTGCTTCTGTTCAGCACATGTTTTGCTCCCTCTAGGGGTCAATTTAATACTACATCAGTTTATGTCCAACATAAAAACCTGCAGTTTAAATCTTCAGGGAGATATGTCGAACACAAACCAATGTAATACCAAATCGACCACTAGAGGGAGGAATACACATGCAGAACAGAAACCCCCCCCCCCCCAAAAAAAACCAAAAGCAAGGAAAAAAAGA
>NW_015174908.1:14767-20218 GCF_001447785.1 Gekko japonicus
CCCCCAAAGCAACACACAAGCAAGGAAAATGAGAATGCAGAAAGCCCTCTGATGGTTAATTTTTCTATGAAACAGAGGCATTTCAAAGTTACAAACCACCCTCCCAGGTACTTAAATGATGGAAGGATGCACGTGAATTTGGCTGCAAGTGAATTACAACATTAAGCTCTTTCTTTCTGCAGCCATTTGTACTAAAAGAAACTGGCTGGAGACAGTTAGTACATTTTAAGGCAGTGCACAAGGCTGTAGATTTACAGAAGGATTGTACACAGCACTGATTGGCTAGTACCTACAACTCTGCTATCCACTTTCAGCGAATTCTTACAATTAAAAATAATCACTGTGGATTTTTAGATACCTTTTCCAGTGCTGTGGGTACATCTATTCAGCTAAATGCCTATTTGTCAACTTTTAAAAGAAAAGAAAATGGTGGAGGGGCAAGATTGATTTAGTATCTGAACTGCTATTAAATGGCACAAATATGTAAATTAAATTGCCTTCAGCTCCCGACAACCCTGTTTCCAGCCTACAAATAAGGTTCAGCCAATGAGACACACAATATTGGCAGTGTTCTTTCTCACACTTTCCAACAGAGACATCCCAATTCCTTACCTGGTTTGGGTCGACAGGCACACCCAGTCCGATTTCAAAGATAACAGCAAGGATATAGGAAGCCCTGTGATAACCACAACAGCTTGAGTCCATCAGAGACAGGACAGAGGAGTTGATATAACGTAAGCCATCAGACCTGGATAGATTCTGAGCAACCTTCTCAAATATCCTGCGTCCAGTTTCTAACGCTGCATCCTTCTGCCTTTCAGGAACTACAAATGTAAAAAACAAAACACAATTAAGTCTTGGATCCCACGAACAAGTCCTGTGCGTTCTAGATACTCGGTGGCAGCATACAGAGGGTTGCCATCTCTGGGTTTGGAAATACCTGAAGATTTGAGGGTGAAGCCTGAGGAGGGCGGGGTTTAGAGAGGGGAGGGGCCTCACTCGGGCATCATGCCCTGTAGCCCATCTTCCAATGCAGCTATTTTCTCCAGAAGTGGAACAAATGTTTTAAATTAATTTAAAGCATGAATAAATATGCAATTTATTTCGTCCGGGCCCATAGCTATGGTGGGTCCCCTCGTGGCCCAACCTCCCCGCTATACTGCCCCATTACTGCCCCTTTTTTATTTTTTGGCTCACCTCCCTCCTCTCCTCCCACCACCTGCCCTCTTTCTCCCGCCCCTGCAGCACTGTACACAGCATTTATCCGTGGCCTGCCTGCGCTGGCGAGTGGGCAGAGCAAGGCGCACTTGCTTCTCTGGGCAGCCCACTCCACCCCCCCTCAGGGTTTGTCCCCAAGGAAGGAGAGGATGCCCCCAACGTCCCCCCCCTTTGAGTCAAAGCTCAGCCGTTCCCTTTCCAGCCGGCCAGGGGTCATTTCCTGCAGGAGCGGAGCTCCGGCAGTAAAGAGCCTAGCAGGCGGGCACATGCAACAAGCCCCACCCCCTGCTCCCAGCAGCCCTCAGTCAGAGCAAGAAGCAGCCAGGTAAGTTGCAGAGCGCCCCCCAGCCCCCCGGTCCAAAACAGTCCAGTGGCACCTTTAAGACCAAGTTTTATTCAGGTACAAGCTCTCCCTCCTCTGCGCACATCCCCCCCCCCAATAGCTAGCAATCCAAAACAGTCCAGTGGAGCCTGAGCAGTGGGTTTTGCCTTCTGACACACTTCCGGTGAAGTCAGGGGGTGTGGCATACGCAAATATTTTATATTTATTTATTATATTTATAATCCGTCCTCCCCGCAAGCAGGCTCAGGGCGGCTAATGAGTATGAGTATAAATAAGTTATGCTGATGAGTTATGCGAATGAGCTCCTGCACCTCTTCTACGAAATGACCCCCTGCAGCCGGCTAATCCTTGGCCTTGCCACCGCCTGCCCTTCTTCGCCTGGGGACTTGCGGGGCCCCGGCCTGCTGCTTTTCTCGAGCCAGCCTGCACCAGAGCCACTGGCCTTGCTGGGCACGTCTCCTTCGGGCTGCCGAAAGAGGACCCAATTCACGGCTTCTCAGCTGGCGTGGCTGAGAACGACAGGCTGAAATTAGAGGGCAGCCCCCTTTCCCGGCAGCAGACAGGCTGTGAGGGTAGGAGGCCTCCACGGACGGAGGAGCTGGGAGACATCCGTCTCAGCGCGCGTGAGCTGCAGGGAAGGGGAGGGTGGGAGCACGGCTGCTCACTTGGGGGGGGTATGGAGGTGCCCCCCGACATATTTAAAGCCTCCCCCGAATTAAAGAGTCCTGGCTACGGGATGTTGGGAGACGAGTTGTAATTCCAGATTTCCAGCCCCCACCTGGAGGTTGGCAGCCCTAGGCATACGTAAGCAGCTGTCCAGAGCAGTGTTCCCTCTAAGCTGAGTCAGTGTGAGCCAGCTCACAGTTTTTTAGCCTCCAGCTCGCACATTGTTGTCTTAGCTCAGGAAGGAGGGCTCCAGAGCAGTGTTCCCTCTAAGCTGAGTCAGTGTGAGCCAGCTCACGGTTTTTTAGCCTCAAGCTCACACATTTTTGTCTTAGCTCAGGAAGGAGGGCTCCAGAGAAGTGTTCCCTCTAAGCTGAGTCAGTGAGAGCCAGCTCACCGTTTTTTAACCTCCAGCTCGCACATTGTTGTCTTAGCTCAGGAAGGAGGGCTCCAGAGCAAACTGACTGAATGCGGCAGCCAAATCGCTCGCTCACAACTTTAATGCCAGGAGCTGACAAAGTAGAATTTTTGCTCACAAGATTCCACAGCTTAGAGGGAGCCTTGGTCCTCAGTACACCTTCAGGTGGCCCCCAAGACCTCTGTGGAAATGGCAGAGAAAAATTGTGGGAACTTTTTACCATGGCCACCGTGGATGCTTCCTAGCCTAGGACTGGAGCAAAAGTGCAGAAATCACAAAAGGAAAGGAAAAGAAACAAGAATTCCCCCCCCCCTTACCGCCTGGCAAATCAGTATCTTGAAGTTCTTTGAACAGCTCCTCATATTTATCCCTCAGCTCTTTTCCCCACAAGGAGGCTTTGCACTTCTTGATGTTTCCTCCATACTTCTCGTTCATTTCCAAATAATAGTTTTCATGAAGGCCTGAAGCGAAAGAAAAGAGAATCATCCTAGCTGGTTTTCAGAAGCTTTTCACATACGGAAGCTATTTTTTCCTTCAGCGTTACCTTTATGATGCCAAAAAAAATATCCCTTCCATTTAAAGATCACGTTGCTCTTGATTGATTTTTGGTTCCTGAGCTCTTCAGGTTGTGAGCATGTCTACGCTACAAACATTCAGCCTGATCTTAAACATGTTTATTCAGAAGGCAGTCCCGCTGTTCGAAATGAGACTCACCCTTACTAACAGGTGTTTACGACAGCAGGTTTAGATGGGGATCACAATTATCAGGGGTCATTTCGTAGAAAAAGAGGTGCAGGAGCTCATTAGCATAACTCATTAGCATAACTTATTTGCATATGCCACACCCCCTGACATCACCGGAAGTGTGTCAGAAGGCAACACCCACCGCTCAGGCTCCACTGGACTGTTTTAGATTGCTAGCTATTTGGGCGGGGACGTGCAGATCTGCCCTCACAGAGGAGGGAGAGCTTGTACCTGAAGGTGGGCTGGGGGGGGGGGAGTCTGCAACTTACCTGGCTGCTTCTTGATCTTCATGGCCAACTGAGGGCTGCTGGAAGCAGGGGTTGGGGCTTGTTGCATGTGCCCGCCCCCTGGACTCCTTACTGCTGGAGCTCCGCTCCTGTGCGCTCCCGGCGGAAATGACCCCTGACAATTATTCCCTTTTCCCCAGGAAACCTGGGAACTGTAGTTCTGTGAGGGGGACTACAGGACTCTAACCCAACAGAATTCTGAGAATCTTCACCAAACTACAATCCCAGGATTTGGGGGTGAATGAGGGGAAACGATCACCTTTAACGTTGTATGAAATCAAGATGCATTTTGTAGTGTGGATGTGCCCAAGCAGAAAAATAACATAATGTAGTTTTCACCATCCATATTTCTCCAAGCCCTAAGTGAAAAACCTTAAATATACATGCACAAACACACACACACATGTATATACACATACACAACAGGAAGCACAGCAAGGTGGGGACCGTTATTCACAGACTGCTGCTTCATACTTACACTTTCCCTCTTCTTGTCTCAGCTCGAATCCATACACAGATGCTGTGCTTTGGATATCTGCACACTTGTTGTAGTACAGCTCAATTCTTTCCATAATTTCTTTGTTGTAGAAAAGGTTACTGATCTGGAGGGGGGAAAATGTAATTTCTTTTTTTAATTGTTATTAGATATTCATATAACAACAACCATTTCAACTTATAACGCAGCAACAAAATCAACATAAATCATGAAGAATACATAAACGACTTATGAAAGAAAAATCACTAGGTTACATACAATAACGGTAGTATAGATTGGCATTATAACGTAGAGATCTTCCAGACTATTCATAAAACTATATATATTGGTACATATAACTAACGATTTCGTAAAAACATTGCGGAATTTGGGATCTCGATGTCGAATTAGGTAGAAGAGTTGCCTCTAGAAATTGGAGCCATTTATTCATTATGTATTTCTATTTGTTCCGACAAGAGTAACTACAACAGTAGACCCTTTCCACATTACCGTTCTCAACTAGATGTTATTCATTCTTGGCCCATCATTGAGTAAAGCGATACAGGGAAGGGGTTTTTCACACAGGTCGAATCTGCATTTGTCTTTCCCACCGGTGTCCCAGCCTTCTGACTCCGTCTTCAAAAAAGCTGTCTACATTTGGTGTCGTTTTCACACCTCAACAGTGCTAGCATACTTTTGCACATCCTCATTGCACCTCTGCACAGCTTTAAAAGAATCTTCTCCAAACAACATTCAAACAAGCATAGAGAAAGATGGCATCACAGCAGCACGAAACTGATTTAAAAATGCAAATGCAGATTCGACCACAGTGATTTTCCTTCCGTTAATGAGCCGTCTCTAAAGCTCTATGGCCGAATCTGCATTTGCATTTTAAAATCATTTTCGTGCTGCTGTGACACCGTCTTTCTCTATGCTTGTTTGCATGTTGTTTGGAGAAGATTCTTTTAAAGCAGTGCAAAGGCACAATGACAGTGGAGCCGCCCCAAAAGGACGATAAACATATGTGGACGTGCAAAAGTATGATAGCACTGTTGAGGTGTGAAAACGACACCAAATGTAGACAGCTTTTTTGAAGATGGAGTCAGAAGGCTGGGACACCACACCGGTGGGAAAGACAAATGCAGATTCCGCTTATGTCATTTCAAACAGTGCTGCTTTCCCCTCACCCCTTTTTCGCCACGCTTTCCTCTGAGTGCTTTTTTCCAACCATTCTTATGTGAGCGCAATTCTACTTCAAAAAGCAGCCAGGGCGGGGGGGGGGGGGGGGGAATGAGAATTGGGG
>NW_015174908.1:20483-43851 GCF_001447785.1 Gekko japonicus
CCACGAAAAAAGTGTGTGGGGGGGGGGGGGGGGGGGGGGGGAGCAGGCTCTTCTGAGTTAAATACTCTTCCCTAGCACCATGGCCCAAATCCCCCTGTGACTTCTTTGAGGCTAAATTGCACACCAGGGAATCTGATCACAGGTACCCCACACAATTGGTGTTGCTATGCTTAGTTCTCCTAAGATCCTACAAATTTTCTATTGAGACATTGTGCCACACTGAGGGAAGCTGAGCCAAATATCACATACTGTAGACTCTGTCACATGAGAGCATATTAGGAGCTCCCCAGTCACCAGGTTAGTAAATTTTGGAATGGTTGTTTTACTTGGAATTATTCTTGTATATGTGTCACTGATGGACTGTAGAATATTCATTGTGCTTGTCTGCTTTCCTTTAGATTAAACGCGATAACGTACAAAAAACTGTATAAGAATTTACATTGTGATATAATGGTGAGTTTATAAATTGTAAATCCTCCTTTACATATTAGAGTAAAAGTTATGTTTTTTGTTGGATTATTAAGCATGTTACACTCCATTGCAGCTTGCAGCACTTTATTTCATTGAAGATAAGAATACAGACGACAAACCTGAAGAAGGATTCGTAAACGGACTTATACTAGAAATCCGTTGTTTGTCTGAGAATATACTGTAGTGTTTCATATGTACTGCCAAGCCTAAGATCGCATTCTATAATGTTATAGTTGTAACTTTGCTGACAATTGATTTCTAAAAGCATTATATATAAATATCTGCTTATATTGTATATGTATACACGGTGATTTATTGTTTTGCTAGTTCTCCAGAATGAGCTGTTGAAAAAGTGAGTCTTCCCTAGTCGACAAGGAGTTTTTCCAGAGGACCACCCTGAGAAGACGTTGTGGGGTGGGAGGCCAACATTCCTACCTGGCAAAGTAATTTGTTGGTGACTGTGTGAACGCATCTGTAACTGCCTCCATGTACTGCTTTTGCCTGTGAGCGGGTGACCAGTGTTCCCTCTAAGCTGAGCTAGTGTGAGCCAGCTCACAGTTTTTTTAGCCTCCGGCTCACACACTTTTGTCTCCGCTCAGGAAGGGATGGCTCCAGAGCAAACTGATTCATGCAGCAGCCAAATCGCTCGCTCACAACTTTAAGGCCAGCAGCTCACAAAGTAGAGTTTTTGCTCACAAGACTCCACAGCTAAGAGGGAACATTGCTGGTGACGGTCACATATCGGTGCAACCTTTTTTAAAGAAGGGGGTGGGGGAATCCTGCCTGATTTTTTAAAAAACTGTGCAGTTTAAGAATGGTTTCATCTAGGATTGCCCGCTCTGGATTAGGAAATACCTGGAGATTTTGGGGGTGGAGCCTGAAGAGGGTGGGGTTTGGGGAGGCTTGACTTCAGTGGGGTGTCATGCCATACAGTCTACCTTCCAAAGAGGGCATTTTCTCCAGGTGAACTGATTTCTGTCACCTGGAGACCAGGTGTAATCCCAGGAGATCTCCAGCCGCCATCTGGAGGTTGGTTTCATCCTAACCCTAACCCTGGTTCCATCCAAGCCAGTAAACTGGTCTTCAGAACACCAGCAAACGTTACAGGAGGAATGAGCACCGTGCTTAAAATGACAACTGGGTGAGACACGGGTCTCCTAATCCACGTCCAGAGTTCACGGCTTTCTACTCACTCACCTTTCTTGTCCCCAGACAATTCAGCCGATAGTATTTCACCGGGCCAAAGTATCCTTCGATACCTGATGCGTAGCTACTGCCTCCAAGGGCAAAATATCCCGAAGTGTCATCGTAAAAGAAATCCTCCCTGAAACTAGAAAAAGGAGGTATATTAATGGCCTGAATATTGCAAAATATTGTGACACAAATAAAATCGCTTTGTCCCCAGCCAAAACAGCAGGCTAAGGGCACAGCGGGAGATCAGTGTGGTAGCAGTAATATCTTTCGATATTTTTATCGTGGAATGCCAGTGTGTCATACCTGAGAAGACCCTCCATACACAAAGGCTGGCTTGTAGCTACGTGGGGGGCTTCTGGGGGCTCAGCCCTCCCTTAAAGGGACAGCCCCACAAGATTTCCCTCCTCCCTTGCCGGCGGAGTCTTGCTATCAGGAAGAAGACTCCGCGGCCACCAACGAAGGTCACGCAGCCGCCCCCTCTCTTCCCCAGCGAGCCAGCTGAGCGGCGGTGTGATGCCTCCATTAGATACAATGGAGAAATTGTGCCACCACTGCGGTGTGACTCCAGGTAAAAAAGGTAAAGGTTCCCTTGCTCGAAAGCCAGTCGAATCCGACTCGAGGGTTGCGGTGCTCATCTCCGTTTCAAAGCCGAAGAGCCAGCGCTGTCCGAAGACGTTTCCGTGGTCATGTGGCCGGCATGACTAAACACCAAGGCGCACAGAACGCTGTTACCTTCCCACCAAAGTGGTACCTATTTATCTACTTGCAATTTCTTGCTTTCGAACTGCTAGGTTGGCAGGAGCTGGAACTAGAGACGGGAGCTCAGAGAGGGGGTTTAAATTTTTATTTTAAATTAAGCCCCCTGGCACCAGCAGCCCCCCCCCCGGAACCCTGGAGCCCCCAGGATAAAAAATCCTGGCTACAGGCCTCCACAAAGGGAAGGGAAGGGAAGTTAAAGGAGACACAGGGCAGGCAGAGTTACACTTTTCTACGCTTACTGACCGCGCTTAGGACCGCACTGCTAAACGTCTGAGTTGGAGGAGGCAGAATTAAGGTTGCCACCTCTGGGCTGGGAAATTCCTGGAGATTTAGGGGCACAGCCTGGGGAGGAAGGGTGCTCAGTGGGGGTGTGACGGCACAGAGTCCGCCCTCGGAAGCTGCTGTTAGCTCCAGGGGAATTGAACTCTGTAACATGGAGATGGGTTGTGATTCTGGGGAAACCCTCCACCTAGAGATGGGCTGAGGAAGGATTGTTCACATCCCACACGGTAGGCCTCTGTAACATTAACAGAGCAACGTCAGGTACTTTTATGCTTCAATAATATGGCAGTCGGTATGCCCTGACATACGCTTTTCAATGGCTGAGGTAATAGAAGAAGAAGAAGAGAAGAGAAGAAGAGATTGGATTTATACCCCGCCCTTCACTACCCAAAGGTGTCTCAGAGCGGCTTACAAACTCCTTTCCCTTCCCCTCCCCACAACAGACACCCGGCAAGGTAGGTGGGGCTGAGAGAGCTCTGACAGAAACTGCTCTTTTTCAAGGACAGCTGTGCCAGAGCTGACCCAAGGTCACATCAGCAGGTGCAAGTGGAGGAGTGGGGAATCAAACCCGGTTCTCCCAGATTAGAGTCCGCGCACTTAACCACTACACCAAACTGGCTCTCTACTAACCTATTGTAGAACAATATTCTCCAAACAATACGTCATTGTAATATACAATACACAAGATTAATTCTCAGAAATCTGAGAATTATATGGAGGGGTTAACATTCCGCTTTTCTCTCTTTTTTCCAACAAAAAAACCCACATACATCTTTATATAGGGTTTCCACAGACATGCTGCGCTAGGGAGAAGAACTTCTTAATGACTTAAATAATTCTGTCCCATTCGTATGGGCCAGGGTGGTGTGGTGGTTATGAGCGGCAGACTCTAATCTGGAGAACGGGGTTTGATTCTCCACTCCTCCACAGGAAGCCTGCTGGGTGGCCTTGGGGAAGTCACAGTTCTCTCAGCGCTCTCTCAGCCCCACCTACCTCCTCAAGAGGAGCCTGTTGTGGGGAGAGGAAGGGAAGGCAGTCGTAAGCCACTTTGAGACTCAGTAGGGGAGAGAAAAGTGAAGTGTAGAAACCAACTCTTCTTCATACATTACAGCCAACAGGCTGGTGCCACTGCCTGCAATCTGGACCCCCAATCTCCAGTAACATTGGTAAGAACTGGATTCCAGAGGAAGGCCAGTTCTAGCCACGACTGAGGCTAGAACAACTCGGCCCCCCCTCCTCTGGGCCTCAGACCCCGAAGGAATCACTCCCCGTGGAAAGGAGTGTGGCCTATTCCACCTCTGCTGTTACATGAGAAGATTTCTAGTGCTTTTTGTTGTTCTGCCTTACTTGTTTAATATGACTTTTATTGTAAGTGTCCTTGGATCCTGCATTGTTTAAGACAAGAGGTAAAAGCATTTGAAAATAAATAAGAAGAAGAAGAAGAAGAAGAAGACCTTCCCTATGAGGAAAGGTTAAAGTGCTTAGGGCTCTTTAGCTTGGAGAAATGACGACTGAGGGGTGACATGATTGAGGTTTATACGATTATGCATGGGAAAGAGCGGGTAGAGAAAGGGGTACTTTTCTCCCTTTCTCACAATACAAGAACTCGTGGGCACTCCATGAAATTGCTGAGTGGTCGGGTTAGAATGGATAAAAGGAAGTACGTCTTCACCCAAAGAGTGATGAACACATGGAATTCACTGCCACAGGAGGTAGTGGCGGCTACAAGCATGGACAGCTTCGAAAGGGAATTAGATAAGCATATGGAGCAGAGGTCCATCAGTGGCTATTAGCCACAAGGTATAGATAGGGGCTCTGGGGCAAGTGATGCTCTGTCTTCTTGGTGCTTGGGTGGGCCAACAGTGGGAGGGCTTCTAATGTCCTGGCCCCACTGGTAGACCTCCTGATGGCACCTGGTATTTTTGGCCAGTGTGTGACAGAGTGTTGGACTGGATGGGCCTTTGGCCTGATCCAACATTGGCATCTCTTATGTTCTTAAGAAGAAAATGAAAAGACTGGATTTATACCCTGCCGTTCACTACCCAAAGGAGTCTCAGAGCGGCTTACAAACTCCTTTCCCTCCCCCTCCCCACAACAGACACCCTGTGAGGCAGGTGGAGCTGAGAGAGCTCTTGACAGAAACTGCTCTGTTTTTTTAAGAACAGCTCTTATCAGAACTACGGCTTGCCCAAGGTCATCCAGCCAGGTGCAAGTGGAGGAGTGGGGGATCAAACCCGGTTCTCCCAGATTAGAGTCCGCGCACTTAACCCCTACAGCAAACTGGCTCTCAAGGAACCTTGTCATGGCTTCTTCCCACAATAGTCTCTGGGGACGCTGTCCGGGGAAGGAACCATATTGCCTTCCTGGTCCACTCCTGTCCTCTGTAAGAACGCAGAGCAGAACTTTGTAGAACTGGACCTTGGGGAAGTGGACCCTGCGCCCTTCTGGTAACATAGGAAACACATGACTAATTCTTTAGTTGGGTCCACATACTGAGGAAAATGTCAGATATGTAGGGACACACAATATTAGTCTAAAATGTAGGAGAGAGAGTTGCTCTTACGTAAATGACTGATGCCGGCGACTATTCAGATTCTTTTCAACACTGCATATTTCTATCTAAAGAAGGAAAATTAGTTACTGTTAGTTTTTAAAGTGTAAATGTTGAACATCAATTAAAAATATAGTGCTTATTTAGGTCTTGGATTTGCATGTTTCTCAGACATATAACAAGAAACCACAAGAAGAATTCACCCTGTTTATATGTGAGATAATCACAACTACAATTTTCACACAATTTCCTCAAATTTGTTCAGTTCATGATTCTGTAGTTCTTAGGGAAAACCTTTCAATGTCTGGGTCAGATAAGATTTTAGTCTCGTATCAGTAATGAATACTTTTGTTTGGGATATGAAGATTCCTTGCCCATTATCATTTAGGTTAGGTTAAGTAAACACTTAGATTGACGTAGATATATGTTTCTTTACATCTGGCCAATCAGAGGATTATTACTCAAATTACCACTGTCTTTTGTAACCAATTATGCTGTTTGAATATTGTTTTCTTGATGATGTCAGTCCATGTATAAAATACCATGTAATTCCTGAATATATTCAAGAAGAAGATGAAGAAGAAAAAGAAGAAAGCTGTCAATTTTTGATGAGTTATTTGGTCTAATTGTTTTCCTATTAATTGAAGCATATTTCCTGAATATGCTGAGAAGAAAGTAGTCACTTTAGGATGGACTATTTGGTCCAATTGTTTTTCTGTTAATTGAAATAAAACATAGATCTTCCTCCTCATTTGACTTCATTTTTGACATGGAATCTAATATGTACAACAGCAACGTGTCTAGATATTACACCATCATGCCTTGCATTTGATTTCCCTGTTGAACATTCCTCGGGTTCTAACTTTGGAGAAGCTGTTACATTCTGGGGGGAAAACTATTTGGGACCCTTATTTTATGTTTCATGAGGACCTCATGGAGGCATCAAATCAGCACTGTGCACAGCCGGTGACCATTTCAAACCCAGAGAAAACCAGAGGTCATTTCGGGGGGGATCGCGGGGGAACACAGTTCCCCCGAGTGAGGTACAGGGGCGGGGCACATGATGAAGCCCCGCCCCCTGCTTCCGGCCACCCCGCTTCGGGCCCTCATTCAGCCAGGAGGAGGCAGGAGAAGAGGGAGGGTAAGTTGCTTCCTCCCTGCCTCTCCCCACCCTTGCCTGCCTGGGGCCAGGGAGGGCCTTCGCGGGGCTTCCTTGCACTCCCACCGGCCTTGCAGGTCCACCGCCAGGCCCCTCATGGGGCTCGGCAGTGGAGCTGCAAGGCCGCCGCCGCCGGCCAGGACCGTTGGGGGCGGGGTGTGTGGCCTTATGACACATTTCCGGTGATGTCAGGGGGTGTGGCCTTATGACACACTTCCAGTGATGTCAGGGGGTGTGGCATATGCTAATGAGTTATGCTAATGAGTTCCCCTAGCTCTTTTTCTATGAGATGACCCCTGGAGAAAACCATTTTGTTTAACTCAGAGAACCATTTTATTTAAGCAGCGTCTGGACAAACGCTTGTCAGGGATGCTCTGGGCTGATCCTGCATTGGGCAGGGGGTTGGATCGGATAGCCTGTCTGGCCCCCTCCCACTCTGTGATTCTATGATTTTCAGAGCTCAGTCACAGAGAGGGAAAGGTATATTTGGACCAATCACAGTTAGAGGACTTTCAGAGCAGGCTGCTCTCCAAATGTTCCTTACAGGTTCACCCACAGTAATTCTGCAAGGTCTGAGCGGGCTTCCTCACGCTTTCAGCTCTGGGAAGGAGGCCATTAGAGCATCACAGATACCTGCCCTCCGTTGACGGAGAGATCCAGTCGAAGCCACTCCCTCAGAGGAAGGCGGAAGGAGGTTTTCACAGCAAGGTCTCCTCCTTTGACAAGGTGCATCTGGATGTGGATATAACCTGGAAGAAGAAGGTCATCCATCTTGTAAAGAGGACACAACACAAATAGGTCTAGTGGACACACACAGGCAAATGAGGTGACAGAATTCTGAGGTGGGCTGTACCACATCAGGCCATGGGGTAGGGATGTTATGGGATGAATGCCTGTCATGTGCTGCACTGTTCTTTATTGCTATAGTATTCCAGCTGTCTTGTTTTGCAAATAGCTGCCTTCCACACTGCAAAGGTTCTTTTCTTTATTTTTACAGATTTTATTTTTCACAAGTCTATAAAACATGCTGATTAAAAAATTCCCCTAGTACATCTTGTAGGATTTAATAATATAGCAATTAAATAATGTTAGCATACTGGGATGATAGCAATTAAAAGTCTGAAGAAAGCAGTCATCCCCTGTAATTGAAATGGTACAGTCCAATCTACCACCTCAAAATTCTGCCACCACATTTCCACTTCATTCTGCAACTGTCAGGGGATGGGGGGGAATTACAAGGAGCACGAGGGAGACCCAGCTGACGCTGCAGCAAAGTGTTTACATCACTCCCAACATGACCCAAAAGTTACATCATCATGCAGCAATGTCAGGGTGATGCTCTGGTATTTGGTAGAAAACTCTATGGTAAATTTGGCTTCCACCATAGAGGTTTTGCCCAGTGTAGCCCCAATTTGATGATGTCACTTCCGGGCCACATCGGAAGTGATGTAGACACATCACTGCAATGTCAACTAGGCCTTACTCTTTTCCCAGGTAAGTTCTCCCCATTGGCCAGCCAAACGGCAGCGGGGAAGTGAGTCCTGGCGGCAGGGGACCCCCGCCTCCACCCGGGGGGGTCTGGCAACTCTAATTCTGCTGCAGCTATATCACTTTTTAAAATATATTTGTTTTGTAGACTTAACTCTCAGGGTGTTAGATCTGTTGCAGAAGGGTGGTTTGGGTTCAGCATGGAGGAATTAGATGTCTACACCCCCAGCATCAAACATCTGCTCTTTTGACTGCCAGGATTTAGATAGCTCTACCCCGCCCCCCAGTAAACCACTGAAATTATCTTTCAATCCACTTAATTCAAACGGAAGTTATTTCAATGAACGGAAAACATGGCTTGGATCTACCAGACGATTTATGGGTAATGAAGGGTCAGCAATTTTTTGCCAGTTCCTTGCTTCTCCTGCAGACCTCGCACTTATCCATTATGTTGACCCTGCAAAGGACAGGGGGCTCTTGCCCCTCAGGAGCAGCTTTTCAGGGGGCATTTTGTGGGGGCACATTCCACCGACAGCTGAGAGAGAGAGAGAGAGAGAGATATCTCCCCACTGGATCACACTGGCTCTCTAGATAATTTACAGAAAACACCAGCTCTTTCTTCACTGAAGACAAGCTCCCTCAGTAATCAGGTTCTCATATCAAATTCTCACACAAGCTCTCATTGTCTTCACCCTCAGGGGGGAAAGACGGTTCTATGGCCTCCTTCAGCTGTCAACTCAAAATGAACATTCTTCCAGTTTGGTGCGGTGGTTAAGAGTCTAATCGGGGAGAACCGGGTTTGATTCCCCACTCCTCCCCTTGCATCTGGCTGGATGACCTTGGGCAACCCATAGTTCTGGCACAGCTGTTCTCGAAAAAGAGCAATTTCTGTCAGAGCTCTCTCAGCCCCACCTACCTCACAGGGTGTCTGTTGTGGGGAGGGGGAGGGAAAGGAGTTTGTAAGCCGCTATGAGACACCTTTGGGTAGTGAAGGGCCATGGGGTATAAATCCAATCTCCTCTTCTTCTTCTTTCTTCAGTCCCCCCTTCTGATAAAACCATAAGCAAATGCCCTGCTCTTATATTGTGTACTTCCCTGAGGCTCCCAGTGGTCTTTTATCCAAGGTTCAACCATGTTGCAACACCGGGACAGGGAGCGGCCATGGCTCAGTGGAAGAACGTCTGCTTTGCACCCAGAAGGCCTCAGATTCAGTCTATGGAATCTCCAGTTGAAAAGATCAAGCAGTAGCTGATGTGAAAGACCTCTACCTGACTCGCAGGAGAGCTACTGCCAGTCAAAGTAGACAATACTGACTTTGGCAGACCAAAGTTCTGGCTCTGTACAAGATAGCTTAGAGTTGCCATTCGCCCGGTGGGGCCGGGGGATCCCCCAATTTTGTGGGCCCCGATCCACTGCAGCCCAGCTGGCTGGTGAGGGAAGTCCCACCCCCAAGAAGCCCCCTCCTGGTGGCACCAGCATGATGACATCACCCGGGAGTGACGTTATTATGTTTCTGACATTGGGGGCGACGCTCTAGGTTTTGGACCAAACTCTATGGTTTTGAGGCCAAAACCCCCATAGAGTTTTGCCCAAAACCTACAGCGTGGCCCCCAACGTTGGAACTGTGATGTCATCACAGCATGCACACAAAGCGCACACATCAGAAGAACTCAAGAAAGGATTGGGAATCTCCCCGCTGGCAGCCAGGTAGGCCCTGGCAACTCTAAGACAGCTTCCTGTGTGTTCGTCCACTGGCATGGCAAAAGGACCAGGGAAGGGCTTGTATAAAAGCACTGTTTGCATAAAGTGGTACTTCCAGACAGTTATCTTTACCTGGTTGCCCTGATTCCCAGGATGTCCTTTTTTTCACTATGGGTTTGTATCATGGAACAGAGTATGGACTTCTCCTCCTCCGAGGAAGAGGGCAAACACAAAGAGGATGAGGCAGCTGGGCACCAAACGCCACCAGAAAAGGAGGCCGTGGAGACACCTCCTGGAGCCCCCTTTGATGGGCAGGAGGAGCCCCTGGAGTCTGTCAGTCCGCTCACCCGGGGATACACCCAGAGGTCATTTCCTGCAGGAGCACACAGGAGCGGAGCTCCGGCAGTAAAGAGCCCAGGGGGGCGGGCACATGCAACAAGCCCCACCCCCTGCTCCCAGCAGCCCTCAGTCAGAGCAAGAAGCAGCCAGGGGAGTTGCAAAGCTGCCCCCCCCCCCGGTCCAAAGCAGTCCAGTGGCACCTTTAAGACCAAGTTCTATTCAGGTACAAGCTCTCCCTCCTCTGCGAGGACAGATCTGCATGTCCCCCCCCCCACTCCCCACATAGCTAGCAATCCAAAAACAGTCCAGTGGAGCCTGAGCGGTGGGTGTTGCCTTCTGACACACTTCCGGTGATGTCAGGGGGTGTGCCATATGCAAATAAGTTATGCTAATGAGCTCCTGCCCCTCTTTTTCTACGAAATGACCCCTGGGTACACCCCTGGCCTTTTGATTTGGACTTGGACCCTGAGACCTCAACTTGAGAGTCTGCTGCTAAACTAGAGGTCTCTCATCCACCAGTCTCTCGAGCCTCTCAAAGCCCTGAAGTACTCCACAACTATAACCGGGCGTAGCACCTTTAATTATTTATTTTATTTTATTTATATCCCTGCCTGGGCAGGCTTAGGGCGGTTTACATGTTATAAAACAGCACAATATTAAAACAACAGTCTGCTTGTGGAAGGGAGGAGCCTGTCTCTCCACCTCCTTGAAAGAGTACAAGGCCTCATTTCACCTTCACCCTTTGCTGGAACAACATTCATTGTATACAGTTGATTCTAGTTGTGGTAATTTCACTCCTGGCACTCAGCCTTGAGCAGTACAGATTTGGGATTGGTGCACAAACAACACACACACGCACAGACCTTCCCACAAATGATGACCCAATCAGAGCCCAGCAGCAGCAATAGCTATTTGGTGAAGAAACTGAGAATTGCATTAGGGGCCTAGCTTCCCCCCACCCACCCCCGTCTCTCTTGCTCACCAGAACTACAATTCCCAAGACTCCCTGGGAGGAAAAAATGGGAATTAGGAAATTAATGTAGATCTACGGGATTGTATATGGTCATGTGACCCTGCTTGTTCCCATTTCTGTCAAAATGGCTGCCCTTCTTAAAACACTAGGAGGCAGAGGTCATTTCGGGGGGGATCGCGGGACCCTCATTCAGCCAGGAGGAGGCAGGAGAAGAGGGAGGGTAAGTTGCTTCCTCCCTGCCTCTCCCCACCCCTGCCTGCCTGGGGCCAGGGAGGGCCTTCGCGGGGCTTCCTTGCACTCCCGCCGGCCTTGCAGGTCCACCGCTGGGCCCCTCATGGGGCTCGGCAGTGGAGCTGCAAGGCCGGCGCCGGCGGCCGGGAGCGTTGGGGGCGGGGTGTGTGGCCTTATGACACACTTCCGGTGATGTCAGGGTGTGTGGCCTTATGACACACTTCCGGTGATATTAGGGGGTGTGGCATATGCTAATGAGTTATGCTAATGAGTTCCACTAGCTCTTTTTCTACGAAACGACCCCTGCTAGGAGGGATTGTTAAAAATCATGTGAAGTAGATGCAGGGCGTTGCCACATTCTAATTTCCCTTGCTTGTGTGTTCTTGTTGCTTTGGGGGGCGGGGTTGTTCTGTTCAACGCATGTTTTGCTCCCTCTAGTGGTCAGTTTGATATTATATTACTTTATGTCTGGCATGTCTGTCTGCAGATTTAAACCAGAGGTTTTTATGCTGGACATAAAATGAGGCAATATCGAGGCAGCTTTTTATGTCTGGCATATCTCTGCAAATTTAAACGGTGTGTTTTTTATGCTGGGCATAAAATGATGTCATATCGAATTGACCACTAGAGGGAGCAAAACATGTGTGGAGCAGGGGAAAAAATAGCCCAAAGCAACAGGAACACAGAAGCGAGGAAGATGAGAATGTGGAAAAGCCCATTCTGTCTCAAAGATACGGTGGATAAATACGTACCGCACTGGAAGCCACTCCAAAGATACAGTGGATAAATACGTACCGCACTGGAAGATTTCTCCCACATAGACATACACACAAACACTTGCACTCACCTTCATCGGTTAGAAATACAGCAGGGGTCCCATACATTTCTTCAGAATCAATGAAGTACAGGAGCCCACACAAAGGTTTCTTGCAGTAGTCGAGTAAATAAAGCCAGATTGAAACAGTAAAGCTGTAGAAGGACAAACAGAAATCAAGCACACGTTTCCCCTGCTTGAATCCTCACATGATACAGTCCCAGGAATTATTTGATTTTTTTCCCCCGAGCATGTAAAACAGCAATGTCTAGGTTAGTTTTAGTGTTTCTGGGGCCCACTGTGCAAAGCTGGGGGCACTTCAGTGGCATACTGGTTCCTGCCAAGCAACACAGCCAGCAAGCCAGTGAGGCTTAAATCTTTGCAAAGAAGGCCAGTAAATGCCCTTCAGAATACACGGGTTCATTGTAGAGCCAAACCTTCTGCGAGTGACCAAATAAATTCTTCCCCCAGATCACTGGGGACAGGACATTGCTAAATATCACAGAAGTTAACCATCCCCATCAACTTCACTGGATGCCAGGAGGATGGAACTCCGCAGAAGGCAGCACTGTTAGGCAAGCCGTCTCCGCAGCTCCTGCTAACGTGTCACAAGATAAATAAAGGTGTAGCCTGTGCAGATTGCAGGAAGGGGGGAAAAGGTACTCGGAAGCCTTATCTCTGTTTGCTCACATAAAACGTTGCTGGTTTCCTGAGCACCTGATTTGATGGCTGAGGTGGTGTTTCCAACAGGGAAGTATTGGCAGGGCATGCTGCATGCATCCCGGACTCATATTTAAGGCAGCAGCATATTAAACATGGAAAACTTGGGATGAGGTCAACATTAGCACCGCATTCTTTATCTAACTGCAATTTTTGCACTATGAGCTACCTCATGGACCGAGTAATGGGGCAGGGGAAATATTTTAAGAAGGATTAGACAAATGCACGGGAAATGTATCTGTCATTGGCGTGGATCCTAAGGGAAATTTCCTCCAGCTTAAAGAGCCTTCCTCCCACTGGAGTGGCTCTTTCACCAGCAGAAGAGCTACTTGAGTTGGAAGAAACTCCTTGGGCTTGGAAGGCTTCAGACTTGAGTCTGCAGAGTGGTCAGATACAAGTCATCACCTATTAGCTGGGGCAGCATGACAAAACCTCCTGTCATGGGCGTGGTTGAGGGAGAGCTGACAGAGCTGCAAGAAGGAAACTCAGCTGGCCCCTCTGAAGCAGCAGAAGAGGATAGCTGGCAGTTGCCTGTAACAGCATTCTTCATACCTGGCCCAGATAAGGGGAAAGAACTGCAAGCTGAAAGCCCTCCTGACTCATCCCCACTGTGGCAAAATTTAGCAACCAGGTGACGAGAGGCCAGGCTACAGGGAAGACGTTCGGCTAGCCCAGAGTTCTGCCTGGAGCCTGGCCGATCGTGCAGCTGGCTCATTGGTAGCAGCATTTAACTCCACACTCTGGGCAGTACTCTTCGTGGAAGTAACAAGGCAGCTTTGTGCTGCTTACATCCACTTCGGCTCAGCTCTTACACTTAGACTTTCGGACCCCCTGGCTTTGGACTTGGCTCTGTGTTCCTGGCTCCTGACCCCAGCTTGACTTTTGGGACTACGCTTCTGGTTAGTGATTTTGGACTTGGCTCTGTGTTTCTGGCTCCTGACCCTGGCTTGGATTTTGCACTGTTTTCTTGGCTCCTGACCTTGGTCTGTTCTGGACTCCCTTTGACTGGCACCCCAGCCCGTGACACCTCCAAATCCAGAGTCAACTACCTATCAGATGCTGTAGAAGCAGCTTGCTGCTATTCTATTCACAGTTCCGGAACTCCCCAGCCATTATTAAAAATGGAATGCTTTGGGCTGATAGAGCAACACAATTTTAAGAGATGTTCACTCACAACACTTTCATCCTACGATCTAAACGCTCAACTCAAATGGTTGCAAGTTTGGAGTGGCTTCTTTCAGGTGAATGGCTTTCACTGTGGTCACGCAGGCAACCACAGAGCAATCCAACATGAAGGTTTGTGAATCACAACACTTCACCAGGAACTAGCATCGCCAACAGAATGTGTGAACTAGCAAACTAACAGAAAGGGTTCTCTGGAAAACAGCTTTTAATCTACCACTTTTCCCAAGAAATAATGGTAAACAGAAAGTAAAACAGGGTTGGGAGACAGATGATGGAGGAGAATACAGACACAGTTATCTTCAGAGTGTTTTTATCTGCTTACATGGGGTAACCAATCTGACGCTTCCTGATTGTTTCCAGCTCTCTGTTCTTGAATTCCCCAAACTTCTTCACAATGCCTGCCATCTCTCCACTGGATGCATATGGAAAGCTGAGGATCTCAACAGCATCTGTAAAAATTCAGCATTTTAAAAAAAAACTGTCAGGGACTATGATAAGTTCTATGCCCCTTCCTACCTACAACGCCTTGTTCTTAACCAATGCACAGCTGACATGTTGGTGGAATAGAACAAATATGATAACCCAAACTGTTTTGTGAATGCAACGCAGAGAGAGTTATCTAAACATCTCCCTCCTTTAAAAGATTCTGGACTGCTGTAAAGGAAATCCATTCCTAGCTGCTACTTAAGTTTGCAGCAACTGCGCCCGTGTACAGCGCACCACACCACAAACTGGAACCAAAGATGAACTGTGGCTTCTTCTTGCAACCTGATCCTATGAACGTTTACTCAGAAGGAAGTCCTAGTGGACACAGTCCTTAGTCAGTGTGCATAGGGACTGCAACCTTGGATGGTTTTTCAAAGGATCCACAGAAGACTGGATCCTGTAAGCCCCAGCTCTGATAATTATGCAGTGAACATCAAAATATAACTATTAATTACTTTCCACTGCAATGTTGCCACATGTGTCTATGTGCTGGTGAATTATTGATCCAGGGCACGGAGTAGTTACAGCAGCGGGGGAGGTGACACTGTTAACTCTCCAAAAGCCAGATAGGTAAAGGTTTCCCTTGCTCGAAAGCCAGTCGAATCCGACTCCAGGGATGCAGTGCTCATCTCCGTTTCGAAGCCGAAGAGCTAGCGCTGTCCGAAGACGTTTCCATGGTCATGTGGCCGACAGGACTAGACACCGAGGACCGTGGAACGCTGTTACCTTCCCACTGAAGCAGTATCTATTTGTCTACTTGCAATTTCTTGCTTTCGAACTGCTAGGTTGGCAGGAGCTGGGACCAGAGACAAGAGCTCACCCCGTCACGTGGAACTCGGGTCTCGAACTGCTGAACGACCAACCTTCTGGTATGTAGTTCAGCGTCTTAACCACTTGAGCCACCGCAGCCCAGAAAAGCCAGATACAAAGTAGTTGTTGCATAGCGCAGAATCAGGCAGGGAGTAGTTCAACTGTGGATAACTCCCTTTCGTGGTTATTACAGTGTCAGAACTCTACAAGCGAATATTTTGGGTTATCCGGATTGTCACCAGCAGGTAATGCAATAGAAGATCCTTCTGGAATTCTGTTGTAGCTAAGTAAGCCGATAAACAGTGGATTAAACCAAAAGATCATAACAAATGATAACACAAAGCGAACAACCATAAAAATCTAAAAACACACTATATTTAAACTGTTTTGAAAAAACCCAATTCTTCAAGCAATATTCACGTCTTTGCAATGTACCATACACTGTGGCCAAAACTGAGATGTCTTCCAAAAAGAGAAAAATGTGGTTAAATGAGTGGAAATGTAAAGTTACAGTTCCACAAGTTATGAAGGCACCTGTGTGCATTTTTAATTTCAGTACTATTTGCAGTTAGAACAGCTGGAAGTGCAGGATATACTTTTCTGCCTTCTTGCATGGTGAATGAAACACCTGCCTCCATATCATTTTTGGAAACTCAGAGCTTGATTCACTACTGCTGTGCCTGGCATCAGAAACAAAGGGCATGTTTTCCAGAGCGCCATGGTTTTCTGTAAGAATTTCGAAGAAAAAACACCTAGCTTTCTGCGTAAGTTATGCAATAGGCCTTAAAATGTGACCTTTTTCTTTAGCGTGTGTGTGTGTGAATGTGTAAGTCAAGATACATGAGGGATAATCTTATGTTCAACTTGAAGAAAATCCCTTTCTGTTATGTAGTTTGCAAAGCCAGGAGGAAGTCAGGGGCATATTGTGGGTGAAGAACAGTGTTCCCTCTGAGCTAAGTTAGTGTGAGCCAGCTCACAGTTTTTTAGCCTCCGGCTCACACATTTTTGTCTCAGCTCAGGAACGACGGCTCCAGAGCAAACTAATTTATGTGGCAGCCAAATCGCTCGCTCACAACTTTAATGCCAGTAGCCCACAAAGTAGAATTTTTACTCACAAGACTCCACAGCTTAGAAGGAGCATTGGTGAAGAACATGTTGTGCCTTTTGTTTCAATATTGCACTGGGTTTTCACCCTTGGACAGTTTTCCTTGGCCAACATAATTCTTGTTTATTTCCAGTGTAGGGCTCTTCTGCATCCTCGTTTTCGTCACCTGCATGTCCCTATTGCTTTGGGGTTGTTTTTCCCCCCCTGCGTCACGTGTTTTGCTCCTTCTAGTGGTTGATTCGATTCATTTGTGTGACACATCACCCTGCAGATTTAAAGCAGAGAGGTATGCTGGACATACAGCAATGTAATAGAGAATTGACCACTAGAGGGAGCAAAACACATGCAGAAAAGTACACTCTCTCCATGCCAAAACCTACTGGGAAATGTTACCATAAGAACTGATCAGGAAGTTTCTTGACCCTTTAAAAGTGGGGTGAATTGTTAAAAAAAACCTTTCCCCCCAAACCTCAAAGGGTAATACAACCTGCTGTCCAGTCACTTTTCTACATACCTGCCTCTGGAATTCCAGGATTAAGTCTTTTTCTCTGATCCTAGAAATTAGAGATTTACCTAACAAACAATGCCTTCCTGATGTTTGGGGTTCAATGTCCAATATTTCAGAGTCTGAAACTGTTTTGGATATCAGGACAGGGTTTCCATCCAGTCAACTGTGTAAGGGGGATGAGTAGGGTTGCCAGCTCTGGGTTGGGAAATACCGGGAGATTTTGGGGGTGGAGCCTGGGGAGGGCGGGATTTGGGGAGGGGAGGGACCTCAGTGGGGTAGAATGCCATAGAGCCCCCCCCACACAGCAGCCATTTTCTCCAGGGGAACTGGTCTACAGTCATCTGGAGATCAACTGTAATAGTGGGAGATCCCCAGGTGCCTCCTGGAGGTTGGCAAACGTAGGGATGAGGGGTGATCTCACTGCAGCCCCCCAAACCACAGGGGGCTGCCATTATCTACAATACAGCTAAGAAGCCCATCTTCCAACTTGCGCCAGTGGCAAGACTGGCAGGATCCAACCCATTGCAGAGATCAGCCATCAATCTTTCAGACTTAAAAAAACCCATGAATCTAGGCCAGATAGCTGCAGTAAGTTATCAGCTACAGTCTGTCAGCATGCCTGGATTGTTTGGTTCTTTCTATCCGTTTGCTAAAGCGTGTCTTGCTTAGCAGAAACTATCCTAGAGTGCATGTCTTGCAAGTTTATAGCTTTTATTTATTTATTTATTATCTGCACAGCCGCATCAACTCTCCAATGGCCAACCAGAAGCCTTTCTACTTTCTAAAAACACTTGGCGGCACCATTGTAAGCATGCCTAACACCCCCCCCCCCGGTCTCTCAGGAAGGGTCGTTTCAACCAGCAGTGGACCCCATCGGGATGCTCTAGGAATCCATATACCAGGAATCTTGACGTAAGTGGACACGAAGTTGGACGCCAGAACTGGCAAGCCCCATAATCATACGTAGGCAGTGGCCCTGGAAGCACATGAGATCTTGTTCTGACAGCTGCAACCCCCCTCCACCGTGCAGACATCCGCATACTCCGGACAATGGACTTGCCTCGCCCCAGAACGACTTCTTTTCAAAAACAATCGCTAATCCTATCAATCTCGCCTCAGCCTTCCTCCACACATTTCCTTTATAATAAAAAGTCCTGACTTCTACTCCTTTCCCACATCCCAAACCCAGGTGGCTCATCAAACAGTATTATTTCCATTTTGATCAGTTTAAATTAGCAATCTGTTAGTCCAGAGGTGTCGAACTCATTTTTTATGAGGGCCGAATCTGACATATGTGTCAGTTAGTTGGCCCAGTCCATTCGTGCTATAAAATGTAACATGAGGTACCAGAGATATAAACTTTATAAAGATGATTTCAGATGCTGAATGGCAGTAGCAGGCATGATTGGATTAGGTGTGATATGCAGAGGGGAAGTAGGTATGGCGATATCAGCATTGGTAATGAGACAGGAAACCTAGGTCTCCGTTCCATCCAGGAGGATACAAAGAATCCCCACAACAGTATGGCACAACTGTGGAATGATGGTGCTGCATTGCACCCGTATATTGTAAGCCGCCCTGAGCCCGCATGCGGGGAGGGCGGGGTATAAATAAAATTAAATAAATAAATAAATGGACATAAGTCTGACATTAGAAACCACAACATTCAGTTGCTGACCTAAGAGTAGCAGTGCTCTTCCAAAGGAATTCCAAAGGGAGATCAGAAAGAGAGATTGCTGAATTGCATCCTCCTAGACTGGATTGAGACCTAGTTTTCCAGTCTCAGTACCAATGTCCGCTATTATCATTTGGCATCTGAAATCACTCCACTCTCCAAGACCAATCCAAGTGCTCTAATTCCTAATCATGGTCTTTTTTTGAGAGAGAAAATAAATCCAGATAGGAACAGACAAATCCAATTCTTTAAAAAAAAAAAAAACTTTTCAGAATAAACCAAAATAATTTCCTCAGTGTACATTGTGCTTGGCAGAAAAATCCATCCATCCACCCTCCCTCCCTCCCTCCCTCCCAAGAAGTGTGCTTGCACATAAAAGCATATACCTGGAATAAAACGTTGGTCTTAAAACTGAGACTCCAATTTTGTTTTTTCTCTCTCTCTTTCCTCCTCCACTCTTTCCCCCCAAAAAAGAGGAGAAACAGCCCTGAAGAAGAAAGCAGAAGAGATCTCTCTCTCTGAGTGTGTGTGTGGGGGGGCAAGGCAGGCACGCTTGTCTTTTTATCTCTCTGGCATGAAGCAGCCATGATGAGGCTTTCTCTATCTGTGTGTGTGTGAGAGAGAGAGAGAGAGCGCAAGTGAGAGAGGGAGCGAGCGCGGGAGGGAGGCAGGAAGCAGGAAGCAAAGAGCCACTGAGAAAGCTGGGGGGAAAGCAAGCTACGGTGCGGCTGCAGTAGCAGCCCTGGGAAAGGAAGCAGGAGAAGGAAGTTGCCTGAGGGCTGGTTTTGAGCCCTGTGCAGGCCGGATGCAGCCCGCAGGCCACACGCTTGACACCCCTGCATTAGTCCTTCAACCACCGGAGAAGTAATCAGGAACAATGTTCCCTCTAAGCTGTGGAGTCTTGTGAGCAAAAATTCTATTTTGTGAGCGAGTGGTTTGGCTACTGCATAAATTAGTTTGTTCTGGAGCCTTCCTTCCCGAGCTAAGACAAAAAACGTGTGAGCTGGAGGCTCAAAAGCTGTGAGCTAGCTCACACTGACTCAGCTTAGAGGGAACACTGATCAGAAGCCCAGCCCAAACTGTACTTTGCATCCAGAAGAGAACCTCCGGTCTCTTTTGTCCACTCCTGGGAACTCTATACAGCATTTCCAAACTACATTGTTTTATCCCTGATTGTCATCAATATTTTGTTCTGAGGAACCCGTGCATTAGCAAGCCCTCTGGACATATTTTTTGGGTATAACTAGCCCAGTGCAGCCCCACTGCTGTGTTCGTGTGGTCCTGGGCACCTACCAACCCCCCCCCCCCCCATATACTGGGTCCTTCTTCTCCATGAAACACTGGTCATTTTGCCATCTCTCCTTCTCCACAGATTCCTCGACTTCTTCAGGAAAAGTAGCTATCGCCTCACTCCCCGCTGTTCTCCCACCCCTCCCTTTTGTTTCCCATAGACTTTGTATGTGTGTATGCAGGGGTCATTTCCTGCAGGAGCGCACAGGAGCGGCGCTCCGGCAGTAAAGAGCCTGGGGGGCGGGCATATGCAACAAGCCCCACCCCCTGCTCCCAGCAGCCCTCAGTCAGAGCAAGAAGCAGCCAGGTAAGTTGCAGAGCCCCCCCCCCCCCCGTCCAAAACAGTCCAGTGGCACCTTTAAGACCAAGTTTTATTCAGGTGCAAGGTGTCCCTCCTCTGCCAGGACAGATCTGCACGTCTCCCCCCCCCAGTAGTTAGCAATCCAAAACAGTCCAGTGGAGCCTGAGTGGTGGGTGTTAGCAGGGGTGTGTGGCATATGCAAATAAGTTATGCTAATGAGTTATGCTAATGAGCTCCTGCGCCTCTTTTTCTAGGCAATGACCCCTGAGTGTATGTTTTCTGTGTGCTTCTTGTGTATTGATCTCCTTTCAATAAAACATCCTTTATCTTACCCTTGGACGGGTTATTGAGAGAAGAAGAAGAAGAGATTGGATTTATACGCCATCCTTCACTCGGAGTCTCAGAGTACCTACAAACTCCTTTCCCTTCCCCTCCCGACAACAGATGCACTGCAAGGTAGGCGGGGCTGAGAGAGCTCTTTCCAGAACTGTCCTTGAGAGAACAGCTCTGACAGAACTATGGCTTGGCCAAGGTCATCCAGCAGCTGCAAGTGGAGGAAGAGTGGGGAATCAAACCCGGTTCTCTCAGATTGGAGTCCGCACATTTAACCACTACACCAAACTGGCTCTCTTAAAGGGAAAGATCCCCATAGACATAGGTATGACGATCCTCGCTGATACCCCACCTCTCGCCGAGGCCTGCCATTTAGCGAAATTCCCCCAGAAACTGAAGGCAGCGCTTCAGCTTCTTAAATCTACGCTGGTAGGGGGTAACACCACAGACCACGTTGGTGCCCCCTCGTTTTAGCTATAGTTTCTCATGACACATGCCTGGCTTCATTCTATCTGGTTCCCCGGTGACCCTCAAGTGGTGCCCAGCTACAGAGAAGCCAGGCCACAGCCAAGGCAACAGCCAACCAAGATTTGACTGATCAACTGAAAACTGAATCATGTTTTCACGAGTGCTCAGTTACCACAACTGAAATAAAGGTATGATTTTGTTTTCCATCTCAACCGAGCCACCGTATTCCAGTTTTGGAACAAAGGCAGTTCCCTTCCCAAAGCAAAAGGCCTACCCGTCTCATACAGACACTGAGGAATCCTGTTTGACTGGAGTTTCCACGCATGTTCCAAGCTCCATTTCAGACACACTTTGTGCTCTTTGTACGGACGCTCAAAAGGCGGAACGGTTTCCAGCAAAGTGTAGTCTTTGGCAGCAGCCTGGAGGTATCCTTTTCTCTGCTTGGCATGGTGGATCCGCCCTTGCCTGTGAGTAATCCAGGCATACAGTATCACTGTATGGACTATTAAGGGGCGTCGGATGAAATAATCGTCTCTGAAAACCATACTGCTCGGGAACATCAGCGTCACTGTTCGATTCCGGCTGCTGTGGAGGTGGCTATCCTCCCAGCTCTCCTTATACACTGAGACGCCCGTTCTGAATTCCAAAGAAGCGACGGCCTCTACAGTGACGACGCACGGTTTTGAGCATAAATAGTAAACGGAAGCTTGAGTGTCGTTGAGCACCCTTTTGTTCAAAACATTCAGATGAATGTAATCGTCATAAAATAGATCATGTTCAGGCTGTGGAGCGACAGGAGTCGTCAGCAGCGTTTCCCTCCCAGATGCCGGCATGCTTCTCTAGGAAAGAAAGAAAAATGCAAACGTTTCTTTATTACTCAGAGGTCTAGTCATGCCGGCCACATGACCACGGAAACGTCTTCGGACAGCGCTGGCTCTTCGGCTTGGAAACGGAGACGAGCACCGCAACCCTAGAGTCGGACTCGACTGGCTTTCGAGCAAGGGAAACCTTTACCTTTGCCTAATTGATGCAAATGATAGGTGTAATGATTTCCATGAAGTTAGATTTTGGAGTATAAACCAAGCATCTATTTGGGACCAAGTATTGTGAGGGTTGCCAGATCTGGGCTGGGAAATACCTGGAGATTTTGGGGCCTGGAGCCCAGGGAAGACGGGTTGGGGAGGGACCTCAGCAGGGTATAATGCCATACAATCCACTTTCCAATGTGGCCATTTTCTTCAGGTGAACTGAGCTCTGTCATCTGAAGATCATCGTATGGATCCGCTGAAACCCCCTCATCCTCTGGGTCGCCCTCCTCTGCACTTTCCCCACCTCTGCAATGTCCTTTGGGAGATAGGGGCAGGGGTCATTTCCTGCAGGAGCACACTGGAGCAGAGCTCCGGCAGTAAAGAGTAAAAAAGTAAAGAGCCCAGGGGGCGGGCAAAGGCAACAAGCCCCCCCCCTCCCAGCAGCCCTCAGTCAGAGCAAGAAGCAGCCAGGTAAGTTGCAGAGTCCCCCCACACACACACTGCCTTCAGGTATAAGCTCTCCCTCCTCTTTGAGAGCAGATCTGCACGTTCCCCCCCACAAACAGCTACCAATCCAAAACAGTCCAGTGGAGCTTGAGACGTGGGTGTTGCCTTCTGACACACTTCCGGTGATGTCAGGGGGTGTGGCATATTTATTTATTTATTTATCAAATTTATACCCCGCCCTCGCCCGTAAAATATGCTAATGAGTTCTGTTAATGAGCTCCTGCCCCTCTTTTTCTACAAAATGACCGCTGGATACCGGTGACCAGAACTGTACACAGGAGGATTCCCAATGAGGCTGCACCATAGCTCCATAGGGAGGCATTACAGCCTTGGCCGTTTTAATTGACTTGTGCTGCTTTTATTGTGCTGCTGTTGATTGATTGATTGACCATTTGATTCTCAGTCCCTTTCCCTAATAATCCCTAAGGCAGACTTGGCCCCTTCTCCACCCCTGCAGCCGCCTGGGTTTCCGTGAGTGGTCCACTCGGACCCCAAGAGACACCCACCCACCCCGACCCACACGATTAAAGGTAAAGGCTTCCCTTGCTCGAAAGCCAGTCAAGTCCGACTCTAGGATTGCGGTGCTCATCTCCGTTTCCAAGCCGAAGAGCCAGCGCTGTCCGAAGACGTTTCCGTGGTCATGTGGCCGGCATGACTAAACACCTTCCCACTGAAGTGGCACCTCTTGCAATTTCCAACTGCTAGGGTTGGCAGAACTAGAGACGGGAGTCATGCGGCACACCCGGGTCTCGAACTGCTGAACTCCCGACCTTCCACAGCCTGCAGTTCAGCGTCCCAACCGCTTGAGCCACCGCAGCCACGCGATTACCCCGGCTTGGAAGTTGGGCCGTTTGGGGTCCCCCCCAGCGCTCTCCTGCGCATGCTCGCTCAGCCTCCACTCCACCACCACCCCCAGCTCCCCCAGTGGGCTTCCACTCCAGCCGGCGCAGCCTTGCTTGGCCGCTGCGAAGGCGGCGGGGCGGGGGGGGG
>NW_015174908.1:44914-49868 GCF_001447785.1 Gekko japonicus
CCTCGCAAGACTCCACAGCTTAGAGGGAGCAAGGCAGTGTTCCCTCTAAGCTGAGTTGGTGTGAGCTAGCTCACAGGTTTCTTAGCCTCCGGCTCACACATTGTTGTCTTAGCTCAGGAAGGAGGGCTCCAGAGCAAACTAAGTTATGCAGTAGCCAAGTCGCTTGCACACAGCTTTCATGCCAGTAGCTCACAAAGTAGAAGTTTGCCTCGCAAGACTCCACAGCTTAGAGGGAGCAAGGCAGTGTTCCCTCTAAGCTGAGTTGGTGTGAGCTAGCTCACAGGTTTCTTAGCCTCCGGCTCACACATTGTTGTCTTAGCTCAGGAAGGAGGGCTCCAGAGCAAACTAAGTTATGCAGTAGCCAAGTCGCTTGCACACAGCTTTAATGCCAGTAGCTCACAAAGTAGAATTTTGCCTCACAAGACTCCACAGCTTAGAGGGAGCAATGCAGTGTTCCCTCTAAGCTGAGTTGGTGTGAGCTGGCTCACAGGTTTCTTAGCCTCCGGCTCACCCCTTTTTGTCTCCGCTCAAGAAAGGAATGCCAGGGGAGGACTGTGCAGACAAGGAATCGACATCCAGCAGGTGCAGAGCGGGAGTTTGAGAACTAGAAGCAAGGGGGGGGGATGAATAGCGGAAGCATTGACAGAGCATAGCTATGTACATCAGAGACCATGGTTACAGGTGTATTGACCCAATGACCTAGGCCAGTGGTGGTGAACCTATGGCACGGGTGCCAGAGGTGGCACTCAGAGCCCTCTCTGTGGGCACGCGTGCCATCGCCCCAGCCAGGCCCAGACCATCATTAAAGTGTCGAATTCTCTGCCAAATAATTTTAAGTCAATGAAAGCATTTGGGATTGCTTTCCTTACTTTGTTTGGATCATCTTAAGTTAATGTATGAGTTGTTTTTTCTAAAGTAAAACCTCAGTATTCCGGTTAAATGGCTGTGTTGGCACTTTGCGATCAATAAGTGGGGTTTTGGGTCGCAGTTTGGGCACTCGGTCTCTAAAAGGTTCGCCATCACTGCAGCTGTGCAGTCTTGTGAGCAAAAATTCTACTTTGCGAGCAGTGTTCCCTCTAAGCTGAGTTCGTGTGAGGTAGCTCACCGTTTTTTAGCCTCCGGCACACACATTTCTATCTTTGCTCAGGAAGGAGGGCTCCAGAGCAGACTCATTCATGCAGTGGTCAAATCACCCGCTCACTTTAATGCCAGTAGCTCACAAGACTCCACAGCTTAGAGGGAGCATTGTTTGTGAGCTACTGGCATGAAAGTTGTGAGCCAGCGATTTGGCTGCTGCATAAAATAGTTGCTCTAGAGCCATCCTTCCTAAGACAAAAATGTGTGAGCCGGAGGCTAAAAAACGGTGAGCTTAGATCACACTAACTCAGCTTAGAGGGAACACTGCTCCAGAGGCAAACTAATTCATGCAGCAGCCAAATGGCTGGCTCACCACTTTAATGCCAGTAGCTCACCAAGTAGGATTTTTGCTCACAGGACTCCGCAGCTTTGAGGGGGCGCTACAGCCGCCGCCTTCTAGTGCCCCTCTTGAGGTTCTCCAGGGAAGAGCCGAGCAGAGGTGGCTGGCCCTCGCCTGCCCCTGTGTAGCGACTCTGGACTTCGTTGGTGGTCTCCCCTCCAAATACTAACCAGGGTTAGGGATGCCAGCTTCCAGGTGGGTCCCGGGAACCGCCCCGCCCCCCAAATGGCAGCTCATCTCATCTGCAGAGACCAGTTCCCTTGGAGAAAATGGCTGCTTTGGAGCGAGGACTCTGTGGCCTTGTGCCCCACTGTGGTCCCTGTCCTCCCCAGGCTCCATCCCCAAACCTCCAGGAGTTCCCCAACCTGGATCTGGCAACCCTGTGCCCCCACCTGTGGCTGCGGAGGACCTGGCAACCAGTGATCCCTCTAAGCTTTGGAGTCTTGTGAGCAAAAATTCTGCTTTGTGAGCTACTGACATTAAAGTTGTGAGCAAGCGATTTGGCTAACTGCAGGAATTAGTTGGCTCCGGAGTTATCCTTCCTGAGCTAAGAAAAAAAATGTGTGAGCCGAAGGCTAAAAAACGGTGAGCTTAGCTCACACTAACCCAGCTTAGCGAGAACACTGCTGGCAACCCTAATTAGGTCTGATCCCACTTAGCTTTCGAGATCTGACGGGATCTGGCTAGCCTGGGTGAGCCTCTGCCACAAGTGGCTGATTAGCCCTCTGAAAAGGAAAGCAAAGAGTCCCAGCTAGGGCTGCCAAGTACTTACCGCAATCCGGCGGGGGACACATGCTCCCCGACCGGAACATTTCTTGTAATGCACCATGCCGTTGCCAGGAAATGACACTGGGCGACGCTCTGGCAATGGGCCTGAAAACCCGATGGTACCATCGAGTTTCTAGCCCCATTGCCAGAGCGTCGCCCGGCGTCACTTCCTGGCGACGGCATGGTGCGGCACATCTGTTGTCCCCACAGGAATTATCCTGCGAAGACATCTTCGTCCCCTACTGAATCACGGTAAGTACTTGGGAAGCCTGGTCCCAGCTCTTCTAGATCTGCCCCCCCCAGACCAGTGTTCCCTCTAAGCTGAGTTAGTGTGAGCTAGCTCACAGTTTTTTAGCCTCCAGCTCACACACTTTTGTCTCTTAGCTCAGAAAGGAGGGCTCCAGAGCAAACAAATGTATGCTGTAGCCAAATCACTCGCTCACAACTTTAATGCCAGGAGCTCACTAAGTCAAATCTTTGCTCACAAGACTCGTTGCTTCTCCCACCCTTCCGGCAGGCTCCACTTTCTGATTCTCCACTGAGTGTTTGGCCAAGAGAAAGGAAATCATCCTGAACCAGGCTGGTGCAGTGGTCAGAGTGGCAGACGAGAATTTGGGAGAGCCAGCTTCCGGTGCCCACACTGCCATGGCAGCTGGCTTGGTGACCTGGGGCCAGTCACATGCTCTCAGCCTGCCCTACCTCCCTGGGTTGTTTTGAGGAAAGGAGAAATACTGGGATGTAAAGGACAATTTACTTTGCTTTGAGAATTATTGAAAATCAAAATAGTAGAAAATAGATAACTATATAAGACCAACAGTTGAAGATTAAGTTACCTATGGATGTGAATAAGGAGATAAGGAGGTATGAAGAAAATTTAAGAATTGGGCAGGAGGTTGGAGCACTGTGGGAAGCCGAGAAGGGGGGGGGGGAAGGGAGGAGGGAAGGATATATAATTGTATAAGTTTTGATATATGTTTGAACATTTCTTTTTATTATATCCTAATAAATTGTTTTGGAAAAAAATATATATCATGGTTACCACTGACTGTTTTCTACTCACTTATCCCGCGGTCTCTCTTTGGTTCTCCTGTCCGGCGTGGAGGCTGGGAAGCTGACCTTAGGGCTTCATGGAGTTGCCCAGGAGTCTCCTGCCGGGGCATTCTTTCCTCCCCGCTAAGATGAGCATCGCGGATGTTGGGGGAGCAGGACGGGCCGGGTCCTTGAAGGGACAGGAACTTGCTTCCAAGAGATATTCCGTGTCCTTTTCATGCTCACCTGGGGGCAACTCTTGTAAGACAACCTCCACGGGCACTGAAGATGCCCTCTGCTTCCGCCTCTCCTCTCCTGACCTGCTGCCTCTTTCCGACCGAAGGCCGAGGGGCCTGACTCTCAGCACTTCTCCTGGCGTGCCCCACAAGAAGCTCTGCCGGTCCATCGAACTCAAGGTCATTTGCTCTGAGTAGCAGCAGCAGCTAACCAGAGTGTGGAGTATCCTCGGCACCTGTCCTGAGTGAGAATTTTGGATCCAGGCGGACTGAATCCCAGGGGGAGACCTGCCCGGATACTTTTCACGTGAACCACAGTCCGTCCCTTGAGCTTGGAAAACTCAAAAAGGGACGTGACGTGAGGTGTGTAATGTATTCAATAAGCTGCCATTGAATGCATAATGTGTGATGAAAACATCTAATTGAAATGTCATGTTAAGCTTCGTCCTGGGCTAGGATCCAAATACATCCAATCACATTGCTAGCCCAGAAAGCACCTAACCAGTCACTTCTCAGCAAGCTCCCTGAGCGGGAATGTCCGTGATTGGTCCTTATGTATGCAACCTTATTGCATAAATGTACAGTAGGCATGGCTACATTAGCCTGGAGAGTTTAAAAGCAGGACAGCTGCAATGTAAAAGCTGTTCTGGCTATCAGGTGTTGATCCGTGTTGGAGTTGTGTTCGAGTTGTTGAATAAAGCTGAATCTTTGCTGAATCACTCTCCGACTACTTGTTAAGCAAACGACTTAACAAGGTGTGAGCCTTTCCTGGACACCACCCTCGACCAGCCAGCTTCCTCTGAAGACAGAGACCCGCAGGACGTCTCACAGCTTGCTACCCTGGCGGCTCAGCCAGGTCTGAAGGAAAACGGCAGTTTAACTGTCTTTTGGGCTCTCACTCCCACCTCCCACCTGCTCTCCCAATCTTCCGAAGGCCCCGATTGGCTGCGACCTGCCCCATGAATATTCCAACTAGGTTTAAAGGCGACTGGTCTTTTCCAGGAAATGGGCAGGACCTTTTGTCCGTCACACAGGCCTGTATTAGCCCCACCTCTGTACGACTCCTACCCCAGAGACCAATCTATATATCTAATTCCCAACTTGCCCCCGGAGTGCAGATCGCTAAATCAGCGCTCCGGGAGCAGCTGGGGGGCTGGGGGAGGTTTGTGCACTCTTGGGGCAGTCCCCAGTGGTGCACAAAAATGTAAAAACTAAAAAAATATATCGGGGGGATGTTTAAATCCCCCCGAAAATGAAAGAGCGCTCTGTGCGCCTGCGCACAGAACGCTCTGTAGCTGACCTCGCCGCCGCCGCCTCGGAGGCGGGCGGGTAGACGGGCGGGCGGCCTCGCCGCTGCTGCCTCGGAGCCGGCCGGGGGTGGGAAGACCGGCCTCACCGCTGCCCCCGGCGCCTCCGCCTCTTGGAAATCGAGCAGGGGGGATGG
>NW_015174908.1:49882-54027 GCF_001447785.1 Gekko japonicus
CTGCGAGCAGGGAGGGGGGGCCAGAGTGCGGGGAGTTGGGTGGGTGGGGAGAGCAGCGAGGGGCCGCACGCCGCTCGGCCCTCGCTTCAGGGCGGGAGGGGGAACGACGTGGAGCGGGGGGGAGAGGCAAGGGGGGTGGAGGAGACGGGGAACTGGCAGGACGGGGGTACTTACCTCCTCCTGCTTCCTCCTGGAGCTCCATCCCCCCCTCCCTCGAATACCGCGGGCCCCGCCCCTTGGAAGGTGGGAAGGGGCGGGGAAGGGGTACACCTGGCCTCCGGAGTCCGGAGGCCAGGTCTACCACTATAGTGGGAATGGGTCGGAGTCCGGAGGCCAGGTCTACCACTGTAGTGGGAATGGGTGGGTAGGTCCGGAGGCCAGGTCTACCACTGTAGTGGGAAGGGGTGAGTAGACCTGGCCTCTGTTGCGGGGGCGCTCCAGGGCAGGGGGGTAATCGAGCCATGGGGTGGACGGGGGTGGAGGAGATGAGAGAACCGGCGGGATGGGGGGGAACTTACCTCCTCCTGCTGCTTCCTCCTCTTCCTCATAGTTGTGGAGTTCCCCCTCTCCCGCGAGTATCGCGGGTCCCCCCCCTTGTCTTCCTACTAACCACCACTTGGTATTTAAGAGCTGCACATTTGGGTCTCAACTCTCAACACTTGGGAGGAGGGGAGGGGGAGGGCAAGGCACATCCTTGGAAAGAGGTCTTAGAAAGAAACGGACGAGGCTCCGAGGGAGACTGGGAATGACGATGGAGACTGGGTTAGAGTAGGGTGATCCAAGAGAGTGGATGTAGCAGGAACTGAGAGACAGATTTGCATCCAAAGGAAGACTGGAGTACGTTAAAGCACCGAACTCTCAAATGGCCAAAAAACATGGTCAGAGGCAGGACATGGGAGTTGCCACAGGGGGAAAGTGTTGGGAGGGAGGGAGGGAGGGAGGGAGGGAGTGGTTGCTTTCGTAGGTGGACAGAAACTGTTCCAGAGAGCCCTGGTGTCAATGGGACGGGGGTCCTGCGGGATCAGGCAAACGAGGCAAGAAGGATTCTAAGTTCCTGTCTGTCAGTCCTCTTCTTTGCTTGGAAGGAATGTGGCAACTTGCAAGTGCCCTGGGCACTTTTCAGACATGCCAAATAATGCTGTTTCAATCCACTTTGAGTGGATGTTGCCATTTCACACAGTAGAATCCAGTTGCAAAGTGGACTGAAAGTGAATTGAAAGCATATTACGTAGGCCCTTTCTGCATTCAGTCTTTGCTCCATCTTTCCCAGGCATTCGAACAGCCATGCCTTTGCTCCAACTTTTTTCTCCATTTCTACATATATCATGTCAAACTGGATTGAATCCTGATTACCAGTTCCAGTTTCCCACATTGGAGGCGTTTTAAACCTCTTTCATCTGCCCTTACTGTGATGTTACAGTAGCTAAAGGTTTCCCTTGCTTGAAAGCCAGTCGAATCTGACTCGAGGGATGCGGTGCTCATCTCCGTTCCCAAGCCGAAGAGCCAGCGCTGTCCGAAGACGTTTCCGTGGTCATGTGGCCGGCATGACTAGACACCGAGGCGCATGGAATGCTGTTACCTTCCTACCGAAGCAGTACCTATTTATCTACTTGCAATTTCTTGGCTTTCAAACCGCTAGGTTGGCAGGAGCTGGGGCCAGAGACGGGAGCTCACTCCATCATGCAGCACTCGGGTCTCGAACTGCTGAACTACCCACCTTCCAGTTTGCAGTTCAGCGTCTTAACCAGTTGAGCCACTGCAGCCGTCAGATCACTGGTTTCTGGCCAGTGCTGTTGGGTGGGTTGGGAAATTTATTTTTGGGTGTATATCCCGCCCTCCCCGAAGGCTCAGGGCGGCTAACAACGAGGCACAAGTGCCAGAGTTAAAACAGATAAAACAGCCTAAAACAGTAAAACAATATAATACAACAACAAAGTGTCAGTGCTCCATTTATTGCAAGATGAGGTAGATCTTAATCCAATGGCAATTGGTCCCATAACCTGTCATCCCCTCTCCTTCCAGGGTCACCTCGGACCCAGATGGAAACACATATTAGTGGTAGTGGTGCGATGCTGCATACATATTGGTGGTGGAATTGTAGTGGTGGCGGCTCCTACTCGAAAGCCTGGCGGAAGAGCTCCGTCTTACAGGCCCTGCGGAACTGAGAAAGGTCCCGCAGGGCCCGGATCCACCAGGTAGGAGCCGCCACCGAAAATGCCCTTGCTCTAGTAACAGCAAATTTAATATCCCTGGGGCCTGGAATTTCCAGGAGATGTTGACTAACCGACCGTAGTGCCCTTGGGGGAACATATGGGGAAAGGCAGTCACTCCTACTATGGATTCCTCCCTGGAAGATGTGGGTGGGGGAGAGGAGTAAGGGAAGCATTTGCACACCTCCCCCCCCCCTGTTTAGAGTTTAAATGCATTGGGTTTGCAAATCCAAAGCACTCGTGTTGTGTGGGGGTGCCACATCCTAAGCATCCGAGTCCATCCCGGAGCCTGGAAGATGTGGGGGGTGGAAGAGGGTGGGCGGATAGGAGCACGGTTTCTCCCACGAATGGCAGGTATGACCTGGAGGCTGGCAATCCCTATTGCAGACAGAAAATGGATGCTTTGGAGGGAGGAGTCTATGGGACTAGCTCCCCAGCCAGTGACCCTACCCACCCAAGGCTCCACCAGGGATGAGCAGATCCCTAGAGAAACTTGGCTGCTTTGGAGGGTAGACTCTATGGCATTATATCCATCTGAAGTCCTTCTCCACCCTTCTCAGGCTCCGCCCCCCAAATCTTCTGCCATTGCCCAGCCTGGAGCTGGTGAAGCTAAGTGAGACCCAGTTCTAAACAAGGGCTGCCAGCTCCAGGTTGGGAAATACCTGGAGATGTTGAGGGTGGAGCCTGAGGAGAGCGGGTGTTCGGGCATAATGGCATAGAGTCCAACGTAGGTGAACTGACCTCTGTCACCTGGAGATCGGCTGTAATAGCAAGAGATCTCCAGCCACCACCTGGAAGTCGGGAACCCTATTCTAAACTGACTCTACTTCTAGGGGCCCACTGGCAAAGTAAATTCTCTGTTAAGGGAAAGGTTTCCCTTGCTCGAAAGCCAGTCGAATCCAACTCTAGCGGGTGGTGCTCATCTCCGTTCCCAAGCCGAAGAGCCAGCAGTGTCCAAAGGCGTTTCTGTTGTCATGTGGCCGGCATGACTAGATGCCGAGGTGCACGGAAGGCTGTTCCCTTCCCATTGAAGCGGTACCTATTTATCTACTTGCAATGTCTTGCTTTCGAACTGCTAGGTTGGCAGGAGCTGGAACTAGAGATGGGAGCTCACTCCGTCAGGCGAACTGCTGAACTACCGATCTTCCAGCTTGTCTTAACCACTGAGTTACCCTGTCTTAAAACTGAACAAAGTTTGAGTCCAGTGGCACCTCTACGACCAACCTTGTTTAATTCTGGGTATAATCTTTCGTGCAGGTGCACACTTCTTTCAGACACATTTGTTTCTCATACTCAGAATTAAAGTTTGTTGGTCTTAAAAGGTGCCACTGGACAAAAACTTTGTTCTGTTCCTCACTTTAAAAAAAAATTATTCGTTTTTAAACAATCATTTACAACAATAAGCGTCACAAGCATTGAAGAAGCATCGCTTCAGACTAACAGGGCAATCCCCACTTGCATCAGTCTTATAAATGGGGAATTAAGGTTTGGGTTGATTCCGACGCCGTCCACAAGAGGGCAGCAGAAGACGACGGGGAGACGGGACTTTCGCGTGGGCGGGGAAAAGAGGCGCCACTCCTGACCCGGAAGGGGAAAGAGACGGGCTCCGCGCCGGGGGCAAAGGGGAGGTGCAAAACGCAACGGAGGGTTTGCCTTTTCCTCCGCGCTCTGATTTCCCCCTCATGGCGGGCATTTCTCGGACGGCCCTGATCTTCGGCGGGTTCGTCGCCGTGGTGGGCGCGGCCTTCTACCCTATTTACTTCCGTCCGCTGATGCACCTGGAGGAGTACAGTAAGTCCCGGCGGCGACTGCGCACGCGCGAGGGGCTCCGCCGAGGCCGCCGCGTCCCTCCCCCCACGTGACCCGGCGCCCGTCTCTGCGCGCGGAGCCGCATTCAGACGTCACGCTCCCCCCCCCCCTCCCCCGGTTTTCCGG
>NW_015174908.1:54055-56294 GCF_001447785.1 Gekko japonicus
GGTTTTCTCACATACGCAAATGACTGTCGCTTGGACCTTGCACGTGTGGCTTCACTTTCAGGGATCCGGCAGCCGGGATGAATTATTTATTTATGTCATGTTGCCTTTTTCTCTATTTATTCATTCAGTCGGTGCCCCGCCCTCCCCACCAGAGCAGGCCCAGGGCGGCTTACAGAAAAAAAAAATACATCTTTATAAATACAATTAAAATCGTTCATAAAACACCATAACCATTAAGATGAATACCCCAAAGTGCTGGAACGCGGTTCGAGTAAAGTGCAAGAGCAGAAGTTTCAAATGAAACGGACTCAGAGGGGATTAGAGAGTGTGAATCAATATAAGGGCCAGTTTGGTGTCCTGGTGTAGTGCCTGGACTCTAATCTGGGAGAACCGAGCTTGATTCCCCACTCCTGCACATGCAGTTGCTGGTGTGACCTTGGGTCAGTCACAAGCTCTCTCAGAGCTGTTCTCTCCAGAGCAGTTTCTGTCAAGAGCTCTCTCAGCCCCACCTCCCTCACAGTGTGTCTGTTGTTTGGTGCCGTGGTAAAGTGTGCAGACTCTAATCTGGGAGAGCCGGGTTTGATCCCCCACTCCTCCACTTGCACCTGGCTGGATGACCTTGGGCAAGCCGTAGCTCTGATAAGAGCTGTTCTTGAAAAAGAGGCGTTTCTGTCGGAGCTCTCTCCGCCCCACCTACCTCACAGGGTGTCTGTTGTGGGGAGGGGGAGGGAAAGGTGATTGTCAGCCGCTCTGAGACTCCTTTGGGTAGTGGAAGGGCGGGGTATAAATCCAATCGCTTCTTCTTCTATAATCAACATTTGTAGGGTTGCCAGCCTCCAGGGGGCACCTGGAGATCTCGCTATTACAGTTGATCTCCAGACTACAGAGGAGAAAATGGCTGCTTTGGAGGGGGGACTCTCTGGCACTGTACCCTGCTGGGGTCTCACCCCTCCCCAAACCACGCCCTCCCCAGGCTCCACCCCCAAATCTCCAGGTATTTCTCAACCCAGACCTGGCACCCCTAAACAGGTGGGATTTATTTATATTTTTATTTACTTGATTTATATCCTGCCTTTCACCTCAGGGGAGACCCAAGGCGGCTTACGTCGTTTCCCTGTGCTCTGTTTTATTCTCACAACAACCCTGCTAGGGTAGAGCAAGGTATCTGGAGAAGTGAGCCGTGACTCACAAAAGCTCATACCCTTGCACAGATTTTGTCAGTCTTTAAGGTGCTCCTGGACTCTGGCTCTTTTCTCCTGTGAGGTAGGGGAGGCGGGGAGTGTGTGACTGGCCCAAGGTCACCCAGCAAGCTTCCATGGCACGAATGAGGATTCGAACCCGGGACTCCCAACTACTAGTCCGACACTTGAACCGCTACACCACACTGGTTTACTGACCTTGAATAAGAAGTATAATAGGATGCGGATTGCAGAACTCTGAAGTAAATTAGTAATTGCTTTTGGATGGCTGGAAGAGTACGATCTTGGAATGATTTGTGATAGTAAAAAAAAATTCCAGAGGGATCACCATATGGCAGCAAAAATAGCCAGAAGTGAACATTAAAGGCTAGCAAGATTTTTCCCCGCCAAAAGCTTTGGTGGACTGGAGCCCACTTCAACAGGAGCAAAGATTGTTACAGTGATAACGTTAGATTAATATTTATTTCAGTGTCACGTTTTGTGGGCTAGAGCCCACTTGGTCAGATGGGTGTTGAAGTTGGCTGTGGTCCAGCAAACTGTATCCCGGAATACAATATCTTTAAAGATGTCCCTGCCTTGGCTCCTATGTATTTTTAATGCCACTAAAATCGGTCAGCATCCGCCTCTCCCCAAATACTAGAACTCAAGGGCATCCAGTGAAACTGATGGGCAGTTGGTTCCGGACGGACAAAAGGAAATACTGCCTCACACAGTGGCCAACCAGTTCCTCTAGGCCAATAGCAGGGCAGATAGGCCAAGGCCTTCCCTTAATGTTGCTTGCCTCCTGGGACTGGGATCCAGGGGTCGACTGCCTCTAACTGTGGAGGTTTACTCACCGTGACTAGAGATGTGAAGGGCCGGAAAAATTCGGAAAAAATCTGTTTTTTTTCCGTTTTTTTCCTGAAGCCTTTTTGGGTTTTTTCTGAAAAATTGAAAAAAAAATTGATTATGGAACGTTTTATGTAAACATGATGAATAAAATATTTTAAGACAAAGGTGTTCAAATATTTTCCAAATCATTTCTAATATATATATATATA
>NW_015174908.1:56521-83246 GCF_001447785.1 Gekko japonicus
GAAAAAAACAGGTTTTTTTCCGAGCTTCAAAATTTCCGGAAATTTTACATCTCTAAGTGACTAGTAGCCACTCAGTGCATCTGTCTAACCCCCCAGCTGCCTAGGCCTGTGGCCATCACCACATCCTCTGGCAGCGAATTCCATGTTTTTATCCCTCTCTGGGTAAAGCAGTATTTTTCTTTATACGCGTGTTGAGTAATTCTCAGGTTACATTCCACGTATGTACAGCTGAACATGGGATTTAAATCCTACCTTTGTCCAGGTACTGGTCCCTGGTTTCATTTGTAAAGTGAGCACACCTGGACTCTTTTTGCAGATGCAGTGAATGTGTGTATGCCATACCTTTTATGTGCATACCTCTAATTTGGGAATGGGGCTAGTTACTTTCTGTGTTGAGAAGTTGGTCTGATACCATTCGATCTCTATCTGATTCCTAACTAGGGCTACGGTCACACGGAACATTAGCCACGCTAGAGAGACGGAAGATAGGTGGATTTTCCGGGCACGATCTCACCGCCACATCTGGGAAGCGGCGAGCTCCCGTGGCTCACCTGAGGCTTCCCGCCAAAGATGCGGGGTAAAAAACTAGTACCTCCGAGGTACTAGTTTCCGGTAACCGCGGGGCAAGGGCGGGCGTCTGATCGCGTTTCCAATGGCATCCGGCGCCTGCCTATGTCCTCTTGCAAAAAAGTTTTTTTCCCCAAAGTCTCCATGGATGCGCACAGGCACCCAATGAAGCATGCGCATACTTTGGTGTACAGAAAAAAACAAACCCGTTTGCCGCACCGCACTACTTCTTTGCCGCGCCACAGGATTGTCCTGTGATCGGCACCTCCCCCCTACCCACGGGACCTCCATGGGACGTCTCATTGCGCAACTGCGCGTTATTTTGCCCCAGGGCGAACAGCCACGCCTGGGCACCTGGAGATCTCCTGCTATGACAATTGATCTCCAGGCAACAGAGTGCAGTTCCCCCGGAGAAAATGGCTGCTTTGGAGGGTGGACTCCGTGGCATGATTCCCTGCGGAGGTTTCTCTCCTCCCAAAACCCCGCCCTCCCTGGGCTCCAACCCCCAAATCTTCAAGTGTTTCCCAACCTCGCCCTGGCAGCCCTGTTCCCAACTCTGCAGCCTGTCCTCTGGGATTCTCCCAGGGAAATAGTTCATTAAATGAGTATAGCTCCCCCCTGGGAGTCTGTCAGTATTTTGTCGCATGACGCAGAGAGAGTGACTTGCCTTAAAGGCACCTGGTGTGTTCATAGCTGAGGTAAGATTGGAACTCAGGTGCTTCTCAACTCGGGGCCGCAGTGGCTCAGAGGTTAAGGCGCTGAGCTGCAGACTGGGAGGTCGGTAGTTCGGCAGTTCGAGACTCGTCGGATGTTACTAATTTCCCGTTATCTTCTTCCTTCACTTCAGTATTTGCACTGTTTATTTGAAAATAAAATAGTCCACAGTTGGCCTTCAAAAAAGGGGTGTGGACTTTTGTGAGGGACGGCTCCCTTCAAATACACATTTCTGAATCTAGTCCGATCGTTTCAGAGGGCGGCCGGATCGGTCTGCGGCGGAACCATTGAGGCTGAGTCCAGGAATCACCTTAGAGACCCTTCAGGGTGTCTGGAAAAGGGAGGTTGGACTCTCACAAGCTCATACCCTGAGTCTCTTGTGGGTCTCTAAAACGTTACTGGACTCAATTTCGTTGTTTCCTTAACTGAAAATTGTTTTCTCATTCAGGACCAGCAGAGGGCGCCTCTGCTTTGGCGCAAGCCGTTTTTAGGGCTTTTTCTGGCCCAGGGAGTTGAACAGGATTTCCCACATTCATTCTGTAAGCAGATGATAACTTAAGAAAGAAGGTAACATTTAGCGAAGGAGCAGTAAAGTCATACCTGACTGTGACTTTGGCTCCCCTGATAGGGTTGCCAACCTCCAGGCAGCACCTGGAGATCTTCTGCTATTACGGCAGATATTAAATACTGGGTTCCGTGGATGGCTTAGTGACCAGCTCACGCTTTATTAGTGACTCAGCCAGAACAATGCAATGACCCAGGGCAACAGCCTTTTTTAAATAGCATGCAAACACCACCCACTCCCCAAAGAACTACTAACAATAGGCCATTGTCAGACCAATAACGTCCTCACTGGCCACCTCCAGAGTCCTGGTAGGCTATTGTCCTAGAGCTCCAAGCTTAGCCCGTCTCTGCTAAAAACAGTCCTGGAATGTTCCAGTCCCAATACATAGCAACAGAGATCAGTTCCCCTGGAGGAAATGGCAGCTTTGGAGGGGGACTCTATGGCACTGTACCCTGCTGAGCTCCCTCCCCAAACCCCGCCCTCTCCAGGCTCCACCCCCAAAATCTCCAGGTATTTCCCAACGCGGAGCTTGGCAGCCTTCGTACCCATTAGCATGACCGAGTTGGGGGGGGGGGTGCAGTCACAGAAGGCTGCAGATTGATGGGGAAGGAAGGGAAGTTGCCTCTCTATAGCACGGAGGCAGCTGGCCTTTTTCCCCCCGACAAGAGCTACTTCTGTGTAATGAGAAATATCCTGCGTCCCCCTACCCATGCGCGCGTGCACACACACACTACCCAGTTCTGTTCTGTCCTAGAAACAGAACGTGGACTAGGAAGAGCACCAGAAATGAAGCTGTCAGCTAAGCAAGACAGAGAAAAATCTTATGACATATGGTCATTTTATGATCTTTCACAGGGTCTTCTAGGGCAGGGGTGTCAAACATGCGGCCCGGGGGCCAGATCGGGCCCCCGGAAGGCTTCCATCAGGCCCGCAGTGGAACTGGCCATCTCCTGCTTCCAGTTCTGCTGCTGCTGCTGCATCGTAGCTTGCTTTGCCAGACTCTCTGAATCACTCAGCCATTTCATGTTTTAACCTGGGTCCTAGACTCACAGCCCGGAGCATGAGATTTCTGTGGCGAATGTCAGTAAATCAAAAGTGGCTTTGCAGCTTACAGGGCTAATGTTTTAAGCATATTTTTTATTTTAAGTAAAAAAAATCTTTTGTGTTTGTGTCCTTTATAAAGTTTATATCTCTGCTACCTGGCATTGCATTTTATGACACCCATGGCTCCACCCAACAATGGAACTCCAGCTGACAGAGATCAGCTCCCCTGGAGAAAAGGGCTGCTTTAAAGGGTGGTCTCTGTGGCATTGGGCCATGCTGAGGCCCCTCCCCACGACTCCCTTTGCACTGCTTGGGATTCAAGCCACACTTCCAATGTAGGAGGACCCACATGTTTTACTCAGCTGTTCTCAGAGTCTTGGGTATTTTTTTTCAGCCGTTTCAGTGACTGTGGTAGTCGTACTTTCTCCCCTCCCCCTGAGAAAGTCCCACATTGACCAGTGCCTAAACCAGTCATTCCCAAATGGTGTCTTGTGAGAAATATAGAGAGAGCCAATTTGGCGTAGTGGTTAAGTGCGCGGACTCTAATCTGGGACAACCAGGTTTGATTCTCCCCTCCTACACATGCAGTCAACCTTGAGTCAGTCATAAGTTCTGTCAGAGCTGTTCTCTCACAAGCAGTTGTCGAAAGTGGTCTCTCAGGGTGCCTGTTGTGCGGAGGGGAAGGGAAAAGAGTTTGTAAGCCGCTCTGGAACTCCAAGTGAAGGGCGGGGTATAAATCCAATCTCTTCTTCTTCTTCTCAAATAAAGATGCATCTGAGCCCAAAGGACCTATGTGCAAATTATCTTCTTAGATTGGTGGAGAACAATTCTGTCAGTGCCTACTAGCCACGGTGACTAAAGGGAACCTTCACATTCAGATGCAGCCAACCTCTGAATCCCAAAGCCAGGAGGCAGCATCCGGGGAAGGCCTCGACCTCTATGCCCTGTTGTTGGCTGTCCTGAGTAACTGGTTGGCCACTGTGTGAGACAGGGTGCTGGACTGGACAGACTACTGGGTCAGGTCCAGCAGGGCTCTTCTTCTTACGCTGACCACTCTGATCAAACAGTGATTCTCTCCTCCTGCCTTCTTTCCTTCTAGTCACTACACGTTGAACTTCTGAGATTCCACACTGAGTGGGATCAGATCCTTCCACCAATTACCCGACTTCAGAGGAGGCACATCTAGAACAGTGACTTGCTTAGGAACACCGGGAGAAGCTTCTCTGGGGTGGGCAATTCTAGCAGCATCTTCTGCTGGGGACTTTCTAGACAAAGCTTCCCATCTTCTGGTTAATCTGTTGTCCTGGGGAAACAGTTGAGAGGTCTGTTTTGAGTAGGCCTGTCTTTGTGATACTCTTCCATATTTCGCTGCATCTTTGCGGGAAATTGTGTTGAATTATGAGATTGACTTCAGCTTTTCTGTGTTTCCCAGAAAAGGAGCAATCGATAAACCGAGCTGATGTTATCCAAGAAGATGTTCAGCCTACAGGTATCTCTAAATGCTCACTTGGAGGGGTGTGCTTGTGTAAATAATGTTGTCCTCGCTCTGAACAGTCTGTGAATAATGTTGCCCTCGCTCTGAACAGTCTGATCCTAAGCAGGCTTACTCACAAGTAAGTGGGATGGATCCAACCCTTGTCATTTCACCACAAAGTTTGAGGCCATCCTCCGAGCTACTTAAGTTGGAGGAAACCTCCTTGGAGGATGGTTGGACCTGCTCCACTCTGTTTAGGATCCCACCCAAAATACACTTCAGTTCATTTTTTAAATGTGCGACTAAAGGGTTTCCTTTAAAGACGGGCTGTTTCCAATGAGATATTTTGCATGTAGATGATGGATATCCCAGTACACAGGTCATGGATCAAAAACAAAAGGCACTTGCAGGTATTTTTAATTTTTTTCATCTTATGACCATGTGTGTTTTAAGGAGAAACAGGGCAAAATAAGTCATGTAGGAGCCACTGCCTCTTGTCCCACAACATCGATACTTTCTACTCAGGTGTTCCTATTTAGTGTTGTAAGAACTGGCCCTCTTTTTCCTCTTGAATGGAATTTGAAATATTTTGCATTTTATTGGTATGTTTCAGGCAACAGTCCAGTTTGAATTAATAACACTGAAGTAATGTTATCTGGCACATACCGACAGAAGGATTTGCGGTAGGCCAGCTGTCTTAAAAGAAATATTTTTTTGCAAACAGTCCCTATATAGAAATTTTTTACAGGAGGTATTGATTTTCTTCTGCCAGTTTGGTGTCGTGGTTAAGTGCGCGGACTCTAATCTGGGAGAACCGGGTTTGATTCCCCACTCCTCCACTTGCACCTGGCTTGGATGACCTTGGGAAAGCCATAGTTCTGATAAGAGCTGTCCTTGGAAAAGAGCAGTTTCTGTCAAGAGCTCTCTCAGCCCCACCTACCTCCCAGGGTGTCTGTTGTGGGGAGGGGGAGGGAGAGGTATTGTAAGCCACTCTGAGACACCTTTGGGTAGTGAAAGGCGGGGTAGAAACCCAGTCTCCTCCTCCTCCTCTTCCTCCTCTTCTTCCTCTTCTTCTTCTTCTTGTGTCGTACAAAGTTAATCTTGTTTGTTTGTTCATTAACTGGTCTCTGGTGCTTTTCATTAATCTCCCCAGAAAATCCTCATATAAGCCCAGTTTTCTGGAAATCAGGCATACCCCGTGGTTATGTTCACTAGGTTTCTTTCTCTCTCCTCTCATGCCTCCTGTCGCTAAGTTTATGCAGGAGCCTCACGGAGTAAGGTTTTTAAAGAGCGACTGCTGTAAACAATTGCTAATCTGACGCGTGGGCATTCTGTCGATTCTCTCTAGGGTCAAGAGCCAGTTTTTCACACTACCATTTCCCCCATAGCCAAGGGGGTGGAATAGGGAACACCGAGCTCCATTTTAAGAAGGAGATCATCCATTATTCTAACCCGACGGGGCAAACGGCTGTGGTTGTGGGGTATGATCCTCCTGCCTCTGCCCATGTCGAAAGCATGCTGAGCTTCTCTGTAGATGCCAAGAGGCCCCTCCCTTACTCTGCTGTCTTGCACCCGGGTAGCTGCTGCTGGGTAAAGCAGGAGGACAGTGGCTCATAAGGCTGTTGGGAAGAAAGTCCCCGGGGAGTGCAGAAGGCTCTGTAGCAAGGTGAATGGGAGGGCCACAGTGCTGTGGAACACTAACCCCGTGCTAGAAAAGAGCAAGAGTCCAGGAGCACCTTAAAGGCTAACAAAATCTGTAAGGGCTGCGGTGGCTCGAGTGGTCAAGATGCTGAACTGGAGACCAGAAGGCCGGTAGTTCGGCAGTTTCAAGACCCGAGTGTGCCACAGGACGGAGTGAGCTCCCGTCCCTGGCCCAAGCTCCTGCCAACCTAGCAGTTCGAAAGCAAGACATTGCAAGTAGATAAATCGGTACCGCTTCGGTGGGAAGGTGACAGCGTTCCGTGCACGTCAGTATCTAGTCATGCCGGCCACGTGACCACGGAGAAGTCTTCGGGCAGCGCTGGCTCTTCGGCTTGGAAACGGAGATGAGCACCGCATCCCTCGAGTCGGACTTGACTGGCTTTCGAGCAAGGGAAACCTTTAACTATGGGCTTCCGTGGGTCGCTGCTCACTCCTCCAGTTCTGAAGAAGGGAGCCCTGACTCGTGAAAGCTCCTCCCCTGCCACAAATTTTGTTAGTCTTCAAGGTGCCACTGGATTCTTGCTCTTTTCTACTTCTGCAGACAGACTAACACGGCTGCCCATCTCGCTCTAACCCAGTGATGAGAGTGATAGTCGTTTCTATGGGGTGTCTCTGTACACTGCCCCTCCCACGTCCAGACTTGACAGAATTACTCCCCTGGTTCCGAAGTCTGAACCGAAAAACCCACATCCCCCCTACTTCCGAATCAGTGCTCGTCAGACTGTTCAACATCTGACTTCTGGGATTCGTGCTGAAAATGTATGAGAAAACGATCGGTGCAGTTTGTGCGCTTCCTGATAACGCCAAAGAAATTATGATGTGGATCCCATGGTAAATTTTTGCTAATGCTTAAAGGAGGCTACTATTGGCCGGGATCTCCTCTTCCAGCCACAGACCTCTGGTTCTCCCCTTGCGTTGTTCCTGGGAGTCCTCTGAACCGTGGGAGCAGAGTTTTGGGTGCCATTTTGGGCTGCAGGGGGAGGGGGAAGTCCTGTTGATGGAGAGGCCTTTGCTGAGATTTACCAGGGACTCCGAGCCAAAGTCATCATTCAAACATTCCAATGCCCTTTTAAAATCTGCGTTTTATTTGTGTGGTTTTTTTTGTACCCTAGGACTAAAAGTATGGTCTGATCCATTTGGAAGAAAGTAAAGGCCTCAGTGGGTGGTGTCTTGAAGATGGCTGCCCTTTCCTTATTCCACTAATAGTGCACCACGTTCTTCTAATCCACGAAGATAATGCAGAACATATTCGGCGAGTCGGGTTTGTTTTGCAGTGTCTGCTTATCTAATGTGGGTCCCCCCCCCCCCACCACTCCAGCGGTAGAGGAGCAAACGGCATTGAATGTTTTCTTCAAAGCAGACGGAATCCGTTTTCACTGAAGAAAGGGAAGAGGTTTCGCTTTTAGAAACCAGAGACAGTCAGAGTAAATTATGCAACCGGTGTTTCTATAAATGTGTGCGGACCAGCCGGACGTCTGCAAAGGAGAAAAGTGTTGCTTCTCTGTGTGTATAAATGATGTTTTCATTCAAACCGGATGTGTTCTCCGATTAATCTGTCTCATAAATAAAAACGGAACAGATCATATTAATACGCATTTGGCTCTGATGTGAAGTTGGTGTACTCGAAAGCCACTCTTACTGGATTTTTGGGTGTTTGCTTCGAAGTGAATATACTGCGGCTAAATTCTTTGAGATGGGGCCTGCTTATGGCAGGAGATGCAGGTCTGAATTCCCTGGGGAGGAAAAAACTAAATTTTAATTCTCTTCACTGCCTCCGAATGTTGGGCGAAAGCAAAGGGCACTGTTTTGTGTCGATGAGGGGAATGTTTAATCTGTCCATTTTAATTTTGTAATGAGAGAACGGGCAGAATGATTCACTCTGATCTGTGGGCGTACTGTTCGAAAACAAAGTTTTGAAACGGTGGTCTTAGCTCATATTTAGCAGTCAAATCTTTTGTATGATTTCGTTACAGCCGTGTCTTTCCCCCCCTGAAATCTTCATGGTGTGGTTTGTATAGGAAACTTGGTGAGCTGCTTTTAAACAAATAACCAAAAGGTTGAAACCTTACTGTGTCATATTAATATAGTTCATATACTAAGGTATATAAGTACCATCCCCTAGGTATGTATATATGTAACCAAAATTGATGGATTTTGATGCACGGTTTTTAATATTTACAATTGGATTAAAGTTTTTGTGATTTGATATCATTTCTGCTTTTTTGTCATCGATGCTGATATTTTCATGGACAAGGTTTTTCTTCCCTTTCCCAGTCTTTTTGGTTACCTGGTTATTCTGGGTTGAAATATCCCCTCCACCACCACCAGTGTTCCCTCTAAGCTGAGTTAATGTGAGCTAGCTCAATTTTTTAGCCTCCGGCTCACACATTTTTGTCTTAGCTCAGGAAGGAGTGCTCCAGACCAAACTAACTTATGCAGCAGCCAAATCGCTTGCTGACAACTGTAATGCCGGTAGCTCACAAAGTAGAGTTTTTGCTCACAAGACTCCACGGCTTAGAGGGGGCATTGCCCCCCTTTGTTCATTTAAGCCAGGAGTCCCCAACATGGTGCCCGCAGGTGGCATGGCTCCAGCTGATGCCTTTTCTGGCTCCTGCCAAGTGTTTTTAGGAAGCAGGCGAGGCCGGGGGTGGGGCTTTTGCTCACCAAGGCTTCTGATTGGCTGTGCAGATTTCTTTAAAATGTTGCTTTGGCAGCAGCTGCCCCCACAGCACTGTCAGCAAGCTGCCAATGTTTTCTTTTATTCTTTCTGTGTGCGCTTGCTTGCTTTCACTTTCACATGTAGAACTGTTGATGTGCATAATTGCTTAGCCTGCCGAAACGTCTATATCCCTCAAGGCCACAGGTGGTTGCCGCTGCTTGTTAGTTGCCGGAGGCTCTCACGAAACACCTTGAGAAAGAGATAACATATGCTGCCTAGAAGCGTTTGCTCCCAGGCTCCCCCCTCAATCTGAACAGTAATTTTGTCCATGCACCTATAGCTTCAAATAAAGTAAAACCTTTCTACAAGTGTGTACTTCGTTGATGCTGTGGGAAGTCTGACACGCACAAGGATCTGCCCTGTATGGCTGAAGTGAAGCCGTGGCGGTCATTTTGTGGCCGGCTCTGCCTCCTGCAGCAGCCATTTTGTGGCAGCCATTTTGTTGCTGCACCCACCGTGCCATGTCAGAATTTCAAATGTGCCTGTCGTCTCAAAAAGCTTGGAGACCCCTGGTTCAAGCCATTTTAAAACTCCCGTAGCCTTGGAACTGAAGGCAACAGCTAGCTTACTTTTGTAATATCGGAGCCACTCTCGTCTGTGGACTGTGTCACGGGCTGGGCTTGGGCTGAGAGGCAGAAGTCGAGTCTGGTCCGAGGTTGCTGCCGGGAGAGTCTGAGCGAGAGCCGAATCGGGAGTCCCAAGGAGGGGTCGTCCGGAGCAGGGGTCAAGGAGCCGGGAGTCCGAGCCAGAGTGGGGGTCCGAGGACAGGAGCCGAAGGTGGATGTGAGACACTTACGGAGGAGACGCGTTGCTTCCACGAGATCCCAATCCTGAGTTGGAGTTATATAGGCCTCTGGCTGGGCTTCCCGTAGTGGCGGCGCCGCTCCTGCTCATACTCAGGACTTGGCGCTCGCCTTCCCTGCCAGCGTGCATCTTGACGGCGGGGGGCTGAGTCTGCGGAGCCGCTCCCTTAGCTGAACCACCTGCAGAGGTGAGTCAGGTGGGCTCCCCGATTGCCTCTGTGCCTCCTCAGCTGCTGCAGGTGTTGAGGTTACAGGCGCTGGCGGCGGCAAGCTGACAACTCCTGAGGAGTCAGAGGGGCTGGCTTCTGGTTCTGACAATGCCAGCCCCTCTGGCTGCGATGCCAACGCAGGAGGGGACTCAGTGCCGTCGTCATTACCGATGACAGACTGCAGCTTAGAGGCCATAAGTGTGTGTTGCTGCCACGCAAGTTATCTCTAAGAAGTACAAGCTTTGTAATAAAGTTTGTGCTATCTTATCGGGTGGGAGGTTTGGGGGCAGGGCCATGGGGGCTATGATATTGCATGTGCTGTTGAGTCAGCTTTGGGGAAAATCCAGAACTGACATTGGGGTAGCTCTAGGAATCAGCGAAAACTATATGGTAAGACAGCGCTCCATCAGATTGCGAAATTTTGCTCCTTGGTTGTAAAAGCTCAATCAGTGCCCTGGTTGTCACTCGGGTTAGGACTGTTTGATTTTAACTTTTACTGTTCCCAAGTCATCTTAGTTTATTTCTTTTTACCGTGTTTTATTGCAGTGTAATCTTAAGTCTGGTTTTAGCGACCAAAATGATTGTACAAAGTTATTTCTTAGTACCTAGTTGCACTTTGGAAATTTTACTATTAGGCCATTGTAATTTATTTTTATTTCTATGGTTTTATATTGCTGGCTAAGCGCCGTAACAATAAAATTCATTCATTCATTCATATATGGTAAGACCATAGAGTTTCTGACAGCTCCTAGAGCTCCCCTCCATCATTTCCAGTCTTTCCCAAAAGGGATGTAACGGCACACGTCACATCACCATTTTTAAACGTTTTTCTCAGTGGTGGGCTACAGGATCCAGGGGGGCAGGGGATTTCCTACCCCAGCTGGGAGACTGGCAAGCCTATAGTAAGGGCTTTGCTTCCATGACTGTATGTGCTGTGACATAACATGGGGGTGGATCCAACGATCGTCTAAGGAGTCTTCCTCCAATAAAAAGCCACTTAAGTTGGAGGAAGTCTTCTTAAGCTGGAAGAAGGTTTCAAATGTTGCTCAGCGGAGTGGTAGGATGGGGAGGGGATAGGATCTACCCCTCCATGTATAAATATGAATGGTGGAAGCACAGAAATCAGGGTTTGGGGAGAGGGTGTTGACGGGTGGGCCAGGCCCATATTGGGTTTTGCAAAGGAAGTTGGCTTCCAGGGGAGGCGCAGGCACAGAATTTGAAATGAGACCAGGTCCAGTAACCGCTGGTGAACTGAAGAAACAACTGCTGCACAGTTATCTGTCCCGGGAACAAGATAATCCGGACACATTTATCAGCAAAAGTCACTCAATAGTTTAGACATTTTCTTCTCTTTTTTTTTAACCGAGAAAGGACCCCGTTTGGCTTGTGTTTGTTTTTAAACTCCGAATCGCTTAGGGGAAGCGTCCTCCCAGTGCCCTCTGGCAATGATTAACTGCCATTTTTCCCAGAACTGTGTACAGTCAGTCTGACATCAATTAGGCCGCTACGCAGGCCGACGTAAACGAGGCGCGTGGCCTCGGCCGGGCCCACACCAGAGTGCAATAACATGTTTTGCTAATGGGAGGTCAACCGGGATTGGGAAACGGGGCCTTTCCAGGGTCCTTAGGGAGTAGCAGGTGGCGCGTGTGGGCGGGGGAGAGGTAACAGGCTAAATTAGCGGGCGGAACCAAAGATGTAGGCGCCGGTCGTAAAAATGGGTACAGAATTCAGGCTCTGCATGCACACCCTTGGCTTTCTGTCCGTTTTTGGTAAGTCAGTCATTTTGGCGTTGCACAAATGAGGGACGCCGGCCTCCAGGTGGGGCCTGGGGATCCCCCAGAATGACGGCTCCTCTCCAGACCTACAGAGACCGGTTCTCCCGGAGAAAAGGGATGCTTTGGAGGGGGGACTCCCTGGCCTTGTGCCCCACTGGGCTCGCTGTCCTCCCCAAGCTCCACTCCCAAATCTCCAGGAGTTCCCCAACCTGGATCTGGTATCCGTACCCCCACATGGATGCCAGATCCAGGTTGGGGAACTCCTGGAGATTTGGGGGTGGAGCCTGGGGAGGACAGGGACAAGCTCTATGGTGGAAGCCAAACTTACCGTAGAGTTTTTGCCCAAATACCAGAGCGTCACCCTGGCATCCTGGACATGATGATGTCACTTCAGGGTGATATGGGCAGTGAGATGGACACATCGCCATGTGTCAGATGGACCTCCCTGGTGCTCCCGCCAAGTCACACACACACACCCCTGCATCCCCTGCCAGCTGCAGCCCTAGGGGTCCCTAACCTTGCTAAACCTTTGTGTGCTCGTGGAATTTTCAAAACAGATAATGGTTGCTGCAGTAAAATGGCTGCCACGGGGTGGGAGGAGAGACCAGTCATCAAATGCCACCATGAGGGTTTGGTCCAATCACAAAAGGTTGGGAGATCCCCTGAAACGTTAGGAGATTCTGAGTTTAGCAGCCTTCGAAGATGGATGCAACTCTTTCCAAAACGAGTGCTTCTTGATGTGATGCCCCTGGGGTCCAATGCTCCCTCTGAGCCGTGGAGTCTTGTGAGCAAAAATTCTACTTTGTGAGCTCCTGGCATTAAAGCTGTGAGCGAGCGATTTGCATAAATTAGTATGCCCTGGAGCCCCCCTTCCTGAGCTCAGACAAAAAATGTGTGAGCCAGAGGCTAAAAAACTGAGCTAGCTCACACTCAGCTTAGAAGGAACACTGCTGGGGGTCTACTGAAGGACTTCCTGCTCCAATGAGGTGGAAGAAAGCCATGTTGGGCACTTTGGGCCGGAAGGGAGTGGGCCCCGCCACATTGAGGACCTCTATCTTAGGTCCTTTCTAACCGTCCAAACATCACTAGTGAGGGGTCAACTAGCCAGGCTTTGTGTACTGTTGTTACTACAACCGGTGACCCCGTACGGATGCTGTTTCTTCTTGCAATATTTGTATGTTGCCAGAATGGTTCTCCGAGAAGTTTGCTCCTCAGCCCGGTGGCCCTAAAATCCGAACAAGTTTCAGTGTGAGTCCACTGCTAAAATTGCACTGGCTTCTTCCTACCACACCAGGAGTTTGCGGTTTCCCCCTTTCTAGCTAGTGACTCATTTGGTTTTCGATGGTGGGGAGATGTGTGTTTAACCTCCTGGCCACCTTCCCTCCTTGCCCACACCGACAAACCGCACTCACCGGGCTGGGAGTAGAGCCCGTTTGCTGGGTGTCGTGTCTCCGCCTGCGCATACAAATAGGTGACTTCCGTTTTCCAATGCGTGGGAGGACATTTTACTCTTGTGGCTTCGTAGAAGACTTCTGTAGCCCTTGAAGGATCGGAAGGCCAAAGGTTTCAGTCGCTTCCTTTGCCAACCCCCAATGCCAGTAAAGCTAACAAAGGTGCTCCAGTGCATATTTGAAGCACCCGTAGGAGCTCTTTTCCTTATCATGGACAATTCTTCATGCATACAAAGAAGAAGCCCGAAGATGCAAAACTTCCTGTTTCCAGTGCTCACAAAGTAGGGTCGCTGGGTTCCAGGTGGTAGAAGCCAAAAACGAGAGATCACAGGAGGAAGTGGAATTCCAAAAACAGCATCCGTGACAAAAAAATAACGAAGAGTCAATGAAGATAAGCTGCAAAAACGTTTACTGTAGTAATTTCTGTGGAGAATTTTCTTCTGTGTGAGCGATAATAGAAGAAAATTCTCCACAGAAATGACTACAGTCAACGTTTCTGCAACTTATCTTTATTGGCTCTTCGTTATTTCTGTCACGGATGTTGTTTTTGGGGCTCCAGGTGGCAGCTGGAGGTCTCCTGGGATCACAGCCAATCTCCAGGCGACACCGATCAGGCCGCTTTAGGAGGCACACTCAGTGGCGTTGTGCCCCATTCGAGTCTCTCCCCTCCTCAGGCACCCAACCCCCAAACCTCCAGCTATTTCCCAACCTGGCGCTGGCAACCCTACCCCACTGCCTGGAGTAAAGAGAGAATGTGAATTAAAAACATTTTTATTTCACGTTATTTTCTCCAAAGTTTTTACACTGATTGATTGTGGATATGGATTCCGTCTGGCAGAATGTACCTCCCTCTGCAGCACGTCTCAGGAACTGAGAGCCAGTTTGGCGTGGTGGTTCAGTGCGTGGACTCTAATCTGGGAGAACCGGGTTTGATTCCCCACTCCTCCACTTGCACCTGGCTGGATGACCTTGGGCAAGCCATAGTTCTGATAAGAGCTGTCCTTGAAAAAGAGCAGTTTCTGTCAAGAGCTCTCTCAGCCCCACCCACCTCACAGGGTGTCTGTTGTGGGGAGGGGAAGGGAAAGGAGTTTGTAAGCCACTCCTTAAAACTCCCTCGGGTAGTGAAGGACGAGGTATAAATCCAATCTCTTCTACTTCTTCTTCTCATCTGCCTCGCTGGCACATTTGTTGTTCTGCCTTCCTTCCAGGCTAGGATTTGTGAGTCTCCTCCCCACCTCCGCTTATCTTCACCACAACCCTGCGAGGAAGGCTAGGCTGAGAAGAAGTTCTGTAATGAATCAGCAGACCAAAGTTGTTGATAAACTTTTAAATGGGGGGGGGCAGTCCTGTTTCCCTCCAATAAGGTTTTATGATTTGGCCTGAAGTTTCAGGGATTTAGCCTTTTCAAGGTCTTCAGAAGAAATCTCAGAGGTAGAGGCTGGGATTGTGAAAGTAATTGAGCCAATTTCTTTTTCTTTTCTTTTTTATCCCCCTGAGGGGAATTTTTAATTGATTTTTTACAGACTACAAACTACAACCGAAAATATGGGAAGGGGAACTACATCTAGGAGAAAGAAAAAAGACCCACTACTAACTAAAAACCCAAGAGTAGGAGATCATTACATCAGCTTAACTCAATGTTATTTTTTTTTAAAAGCTAATAAAACAACGAACATAGTTGGTTATGCTAAGTTAATTATCTTTTAACTATACTTTTAACTGCTTAGAGATTGTATGCACTTTTGGGGGCAGCTGCCCCCTTCTCAGAAAGTGAGTCCTCGTCCGAAGACCCCAAGCCTAACTCGCCATCAGATTTGCTTTTTTCTTCTTCCTTCTCATCCTCAGCTGGTTCTCTGAGCTGTGTTCACAGAAAATCACGTGCCGTCAATCTTTTCTTTTTTGTCGTGCAGTTTGAAAATGACACCTTCTGGGATTAACCATCTGTAACCATCTGTAACTAATGCCATTTGTTTGTAAAAATAGGATTAGTTCTTTATAGTTCTTTCTCTTCTGTCTAATATCAAATGGAATGTCTTTTAAAATCTTGATGTTGTTGTCCCCAATTTTCAAGGGAGTTCCCGTGGTTGCTTTCAGAATAGAATCTCTCACATGTCTCTTCGAGAATCTGACTACCATTTCCCAAGGCAGATTATTTTTCTTGATGTATGAGGAATAGGACCTATAGACCACATCCGTCTCACTGTAAAGATATTACGCTGACAAATCTGTCAATGGGGCTATTGCTTCACTCAGCCGTTGCTTTAGATTCTCTCCTTTAATTTCCAGGACCCTTTGAAACTGTAGGACCAAATTGGCTTTCTCCATTTGCAGCTGCAAAAGTTTAGACTCTTCCATGGCTTGCTTCATTTCCAGTTTTTGTAACTTTTTCTTAACTGTTTTAATATTGGCGTCCATTTCCTTCACTTTCTCTCCCATTTGCTCTGTTGCTTTTAAGGCTCCGTTGCTTTTGGTCCAGGCTTTGACCAATTATTGACAGTTGTTGCTTGATATTAGTCATCTCATCCAGCAGAGGGTGCAATGAATCTGCCAACATTTTTGAAAGCTCAATGGTCTCTTCTGTTCAAGGACTACCCACTAGTTTTGCTTTCAAAAGTTTTTCTTTCTCCGGTTTCTTCCCCGCCATCTTTTTGGATTTGTTTACTTATTGAAAAGTTGCTAAAGTCTCTGATTTTCACCCAAATGCTTATCCGCACTCTGGTAAGTCTCTGAAAACAGTTTCAAACACTTATTTTTCCATTCCCACCTTTATTCCGTGTTTTCGTTTATGCATTTGGGAGGGGCCCCTCCCCCGCTCACTTCCCGTCACTCTTTAAGGGGAGCAGCTTTCTTTTAAATCTTCATGTTCACTTCAACCCAACTCACGGTTTGTTGTTGGCCAACCGGCCTCGCTCCGCATCGGTTTCTTTCCACCCAATCTCCAACGCTTGTCCCAGTCAGCAGCACTCGTACCATACGGTCACTCAGCGGCAGGACCTTCGGGGCGGAGGAGCGCCTCAATTCTCTGGCATCGCGCCATTGAAGAGGTCGCCCCTCAAAAGCCCCCTGGCTAGGAGCCTTTTACCAAGGCTCCGGGGAGGTCGCGACCCATCGCACCCCCTCCAACACGCTGGTGTGCAATTTGCATTCCCGGGACATCCGGGAGATGCGTCTGCCTACGTGTCGCCATAAACCAGAAGTCGAGCCAATTTCTGATTGGCTCAAAAGCTTTTGCTATTCATCCCACGGCCATATGGTTGCCAGCCTTCAGGTGGTGGCTGGAGATCTCCTGGGGCTACAGCTGGCCTCCAGGCAACAGAGATCAGTTCACCTGGAGGAAATGGCCACTTTGGTAGGTGGACTCTAAGGCATTCTACCCTGTTAAAAGCCCCTCCCCTCCCCAAACCCTGCCCTCCTCAAGCTCCATCCCCCAAATCTCCAGGCATTTCCCAACTCGGAGCTGGCAGCCCTACACCACCAATACCACCACTACCCCATTTTCACCACCAGGCACAGCACGGCTTTTCCTTAACCCACAATCAATCAATCAACCTTTATTGGCATAACATACAGAGCATACGACTCAATTTGCAAAGAACACTGAACGTCTTCTTAAAACGTCATACAAAAATTTTGCAAGTTTCAATTATTACATGGTTCTGGATTGTCAAGAAAAAGTAAGTCTTACTTTTATCAGGTTTCCCTGAATACTTTCTCAACCAAGGCTCAATGAATATAAAGCGCAAGTCTGAATAAAAAGTACATGAGAGAAACACGTGTTCTGGAGTTTCAATCTCCCGCTTAGTGCAAGAGCACAATCTGTTGTCAAATGGGATTTTTTTGGAATTTCCGTATAATACTGCTGATAGCAACACATTAAACCTGGCTAACATATATGTTCTGCGTTGCCCCGGGATCGTTAAACAAGTTAGGTATTCAGCCCTATGCCCAAAAGCTAAAAGCCACAAATTGAGGGGTTTAAAACGGCTTTGTGGGAGAAAGTGCTGTCCTTGGTTCCGGTGAAACCAAATGTTACCCCTAAGTCTCTAGTTTTAGCCCCACCTTCAGTATCGAACCCCTTGTCCGGATTCCAGACCCCCATCAGTGAGGTCCATTCTGATGGTTTTGACTGTCCCCCTCACTACTGTGCAACCAAAGTGTGCTGCCTCGGATGCATCGTTGTCAGATCAGGCGTGCCCAAAATCATTGTCTCCTGGCCCGTCTCAGCAAATCAGGCCACATTCCAAGCCACCTGCTCAGAAACACCAAAAGTCGAAGCACAGGGATAAAGCCACTGTTGCTGGTAAACCGTTGGAACAACCTGACCGTCCCAAAATGCCTCAAACTGCTGTTGCTTTGGCAGCAGCTGCTCCCATAGCACACCGTAGCAACATCTACATTGTGTGGCTGAAATTAAGCTGTGGCAGTCATTTTGCGACCGGCTCCGCCTCCTGCGGCAGCCATTTTCTGGCAGCCATTTTGTTGCTGAGCCCACCGCGCTGTGTCAAAATTCCAAATGTGTCCGCGGGCTCGAAAAGGTTGGGGACCCCTGCTTTAGATAAACTCAACAGTCCACTTTGCTGATACAAATCGCCGACAGCTGTGTATGACGTTTCCCCCAAAGCAACATTTTTTTTAAAAAAACCTCTGCACTGCCAATCAAATCTCCAGTACTCAATCAGAAACTTTGCTGGGCAAAAGCCCTACCTTGGCGGGCGCCAGAAAATGTGTCAGCGGGTTCCATGACAACCTCAAGCATCATGTTAGGGACCCCTGGTCTAACACCTGGGGAAATAAAGGGGGCTGCCCCCTGTACACATGGAGGGTGCTGGTAAGGGACTGCTGGGGATCTTTCAGTCTCCTCCTTTTTCCAAAGCGCAATGCCAGTAAAACTAACAAAAAGAGAGCTGCAGCCAAACTGGAGTGCTGGATTTGTTTCCGTGCGCAATCAGGTTTATTTGCTTAGGTCTTATTTTATTTGCTTTCTGATGATTCAGATAGGAGTATTGAGGCCCTTTCCAAGTGAATTCACATGTTCTGTATATTTGGGGCTTCAGGCCTTGCCAGATCCAGAGAGGCTTTTGGCTGCCCCGTCGTATTTTTCTATCCAGGGGATTTTACAAACTTTGAAGAGGAACGGAAGGAATGTCTCTCCAAAGCCAGGAGATTTTCCTAAGCGACTTCTCTCCCCGTCTCGTCCCCGTTGTTGTACAAGGGCCAAGGAATTTTTAAAGGCCGCTGTTGAGCAATCGGGAAGAAATTGTTTTCATTCATTGCGTTACCATTGTGAAGTTCTCCCGAATGTCTCCTGTAACATAAAGCTGTGGATCTTCGAGGGGGGGGGGGGTTAATAAGAATATGTAGGGTACTTTCTGCATGCAGAATAGAAAACTTCAGAATTTCCCCGGTTCCCTTGGCCAAAGATATGGCCTGCCATACACATACACATGTGTGACCCTGATACTAGGGATGCCAGCCTCCAGGTGGGACCTGGGGATCCCCTGAAATTACAGCTCATCTCCAGGCTACGGAAATCAGCTGCCCTGGAGAAAATGGATGCTTTGGAGGGTGGACTCTATGGCACTGTATCCCACTGAGATCCCGTTCCTCTCAGGTTTCACCCCCAAGTCTCCAGGAGTTTCCCAATCTGGATCCGCCAACCCCACCCTCGTCAGTGGCTGGGGAAACCTGGCAACCCTACCTGAGCCAGCTAACATTAATTTCGTGAAACAAGAACTAACGGAAGTTCTGTTGCTCTCCCCGGGTCATAGGCCACAGTGGCAGTTTGGTGTAGTGGTTAAGTGCACGGACTCTAATCTGGGAGAACTGGGTTTGACCCCCCCCCCAGTCGTCCACATGCAGCTGCTGGCGTGACCTTGGGTCAGTCACAAGTTCTCTCTGAGCCGTTCTCTCAAGGGCAGTTCTTAAGAGAGCTCTCTCAGCCCCGCCTACCTCACAGGGTGTCCGTTGTGGGGAGGGGAAGGGAAAGGAGATTGTAAACCGCTCTGAGACTCTGAGTGAAGGGCGAGGTATAAATCCTTCTCTTCTTCTTCTCTATATGCAGGGCTCTTTTTGTAGAAAAAGCCCAGCAGGAACTCATTAGCATAATAAGCCACACCCAACAGCAGGAACTCATTAGCACATTAGGCCACACACCCATGTTACCAGAAGTGTGGTTATCCAGCCACACCCACCTTTTGCTTGTTATTCTGTTTACCTTGTTTGTTGTCAAAACCCAGGGCCTTTTTTTGTAGCAGGAACTCCTTTGCATGTTAGGCCACACACCCCTAATGTAGCCAATCCTAATGAGTTCCTGCTGTTGGGTGTGGCCTATTATGCTAATGAGTTCCTGCTGGGCGTGGCCAACTTGGGAGCCAGCCGGAACTCCGTTCCTGTGCGTTCCTGCCCAAAAATAGCCCTATCTATATGTTTGCTTGAAAGTAATCCCTGTTGAGTTCACTTTCTGAGTAAACACACATTGGCCCAAGCTGACTAAGTAGCTTTCACTGGATGAGGACCAGGGACATTTAAGTTAGCTCAGAGCCAGGATTTCTATTATTATTCATCAGAGTTTCCAAAGTTATCTGCATCATTTCAGCCATAGTTTCGATGCATTCCTAATGACTCACTGACCCTCACACTAATTTTATTTGACGAGGAACTTCCTCTTTGAGGGCAGTGAAGGTGTGGGTCTCTTCGGAAATGTTGAAGTAATCGAAGCAATGTGTGCCTTCTTTTGAGTGTTGTGCAGCTTCAGGGCCTTTCTAGATGGCTGGAAGTCATCCGGAATGTTTTTAAAAGGATGAAAAGAGTTAAGCAACGTAGCAGAAGGATTCTCAGAACGCCTAAAAAACACGCATGCTTCTGCGGCTCTCTTTCGCCATATTTCAGAGAGGAACAGAACGTCTCAAGAGGAGCTATTTACAGGCCTCATTTGTGAGGAAAGACTATTGGGAACTTGGGATACTTTATAAATATTTATAAACAGGGCTTTTTTTCTGGGGGCATGTGCTGGAATGGAGTTCCGGAACCCCTTTGACAAAATTCTTTTAGAAATGTCTGAAAGTTCATGAGTTATCAGTATACAGATTGAAAACTTCCTTTCCCTCTTGAGTAGGCTTGCCATTCCCCCGCTGGGGGTGGGGGGTTGCCTGCTTTCAAGGCCCTCGATCTGCAGGCCCGAATCTGGCTGGCAGAGGGACCCTGCCCCCAAAGTGCCGCGTTCGCACCAACGTGCCCGGCGCAATGACATCACCTGGAGCACGTACATCACATACAGCACGTTGTGGGAGGACGCTGTGTCTTTCTTTTCTTTTCTTTTTGGCCCCCCAGAGGGGATTTTTTATTGCTTTTTAATTAGACTACAAACTACAAAGAAATAAGGGAAGGGAACTACAATGAAGGAGAAAGTAAAGATAACCACTACTGACTAAAAACCCAAGAGAAGGAGATCATTAAAACAGCTTAAGTACAAAATCATTCCTTAAATCGCTGATATCTTTTGAACTTAGACATGCTAAAATATCTTTTAACACTTAGATTTAACTGTTAGAGAGAAACCCCAGAGCATCCCATTATTAAAAACCATATTTTCAAAAGCACAATTCAGAGTTCTTCAGCCTTCGTTTTTTCTTTTCTTGTCTTTTCCTCAGTTTATATGGACTTTTAGGGGCGGCCGCCCCTTTTTCAGAAAGAGAGTCCTCTCCAGAAGACCCCGAGTCCAGCTCGTCACTGGACTTACTGTCCTTCTCCTCTTTATCCACCTCCTCTGGCTCACCCAACTGGATTCTCAAAAAGTCCCATGCTTTGGAAACAGAGTCAATCTTTTCTTTTTTATCCTGAAGTTTGAAGGTTATGCCCTCTGGATATAACCACCGGTAGCTAATGGCATTTGTTTGAAGAAAAAGAATTAAATCTTTATATTTCTTTCTCCTTTGTCTTATTTCAAATGGGATGTCTTTCAGAATCCTGATGGTACTGTCCCCAATTTTCAAGGGTGTCCCCGCCGTTGTTCTCAGGATAGAATCCCTCACGTGCCTCTTCGAGAATCTCATAACTATTTCCCCAGGCAGATTATTCTTCTTTATGTATACGGAATAGGACCTGTAGGCCACATCCATTTTGCTCATGAGATCTGTCACTGGGGCTAATGCATCGCTCATCACTTGCTTCAGATTCTCTCCTTTGAATTCTGGGACACCTTGGAATCGAAGGACCAAGTTTGTCTTCTCCATTTGTAGCTGTAAAAGTTGTTATTCTGTAGAAATTTGCTTCTTTTCCAACCTTTGCACCTTTTTCTTCACCTTTTGGGTAGTGGCATCAACTTCTTTCACTTTCTCAGCTGTTTGCTCTGTGATTTTAAGAGTCTCATTCAATTGAAGCTGCTGAGTAGTGATGCTTTGGTTCATCATTGACAACTGTTCCTTGAGATTAGTCATCCGGTCCAGCAGGGGGCACAGGGGTTCTGCCAACATTTTATCCAACTTGGTGGTTGCTTCCGGACGAGCGCTCCCATCTACTTTCGCTTTTAAAAAATTTTCTTTCTCAGTCCTCTTCCCCGCCATCTTTATGGATTGTTTATTTTCCGAAGATTTGCTAAAGTCTCTGAATATACGCTCATCCGTGCCCTGGTAAGTCTCTCTCAACAGATTTCAGCGTTTTTGCTTCTGCTCCCCCCTCAGGTCTCCCTCCCCCACTCGCTTTCTTTCTTAGTCCTTGGGGTGGGAGCTTTCCTTTTAAAATGTAAATTATGCTCTAATCCGACTCACAGTTCATAGTCGGTCTTGCGACCTCGCTGTAGCTCCGTTTAAACCGCTCGATCTCCAGCGCTTGTCCCAGTCAGCATCACTAGTTCCATACGGACACACAGCAGGAGGACCGTCAGGACAGAGAAGCGCCTCGATTCCCCAGCATCGCGCTGGCGAAGAGGCCACCTCCCAAAAGTCCCATGGCTAGGAGCCTTTCAACCAGGCTCCGAGGGGGGGGTAGCGAGACATCGCCCCCCCCCTCCTTTCTGCTGGTGCACAGATTTCATCCCCGGGAGGTCCAGGAGATGAGTCTGCTCAGCATGTCACCATAAACCCGAAGCCAGGACTCTGTATCTTTCGAGGAAAAACTCTATGGTTTTCCCTCAAATGATAGAGGCCCCACCCACAAGGTGCCCTGTGTGATGATGTCACTTCCGGGTGAAGAACTCCTGGATGAGGAGAAGGACCCCCCCCCCACCCCATGGCAGCAGCCAGGTAAGACCTTGCAACCCTGCTCTTGAGAGTTCCGGCACAGTGCCAGTTTGGTGTAGCAATTCAGTGTGCAGACTCTAACCTGGGAGAACCGGGTTTGATTCCCCACTCCTCCACTTGCACCTGCTGGATAACCTTGGGCAAGCCATAGTTCTGGCACAGCTGTTCTCTCACGAGCAGTTCTTGAAAGAGCTCTCTCAGCCCCACCGACCTCACAGGGTGTCTGTTGTGGGGAGGGGGAGGGAAAGGAGTTTGTAAGCCACTCTGAGACTCCCTTGGGTAGTGAAGGGCGGGGTATAAATCCAATCTCTTCTTCGAAAAGAAAGAAAGAAAAAGCCCTGTTTATAAATATATACATTGGGCAAGGAACATAGGATTGCCCTCCATCCCCCGCCAGAGGCCAGGGGGGACCTGGCAACCATAGTTGCCAGCTCTGTGTGGGGAAATACCTGAAGATTTACCGGGGGGGGGGGGGGTGGGCTGGGGAGGTCAGGGTTTGGAGAGACCTCAGCGGGGTACAACGCCATAGAGTCCCCCCCTCCAAAGCAGCCATTTTCTCCGGGAGAACTGATCTCTGTCGCCTGGTGATCAGTTGTAATAGCAGGTCTCCAGGCCCCACCTGGAGGTTGGCAACCCTAGAGGAAGAGCCAGCAGGCATTTGTACAGGCAGTGCTGATCTCTAAATCAGCATCACGCCGCGCCCCAGATATAGAGCATGTATTCGTACCTCCCTCAAAGTCTGCTTCTTGCTACCTGTTATCAGTGACGGGGCTGCGGCTTTGTAGCAGAGCATCTGCCTTGCATGAGGAAGGCCGCTGGTTCTCTCCCAGGGATCTCCAGGTAAAAGGATCAGGGAAATGGTGACCTGAAAGATCTTGCCCTGAGATCCTAGAGAGCTGCCGCCCGCCAGTGCCGACATTGATAGACTCAGTAGACTGCAGATCCGTGTGATCGGTGGAATACGAAACTCTGGTTTCTGTCTGCTACCAACAATTAGGGTTGCCATCTCTGGGTCAGTGCATTCCTGGAGATTCTGGCAGAGGAAGGGCAGGTTTTGGGAGAGAAGGGAGGGGCCTTAGCCTAATATGCAAAGGAGTTCCTGCTACGAAAAGAGCCCTTGGACTCCACCCTCCATAGCCGTTTTCTCCAGGGGAACTGATTTCTGTCATCCGGAGGACATCCGTGATTCCGAGAGATCTCCAGACCCACCTGAAGGCCGGCAGCCATCACCTGCACGCCAGCTGTCAAGCGTCTTCTCACAGATCCCACCCAAACTGTGCCCAGTGATCAAAAGTCACTTGTGCTCATCAAAGAAACCTCTACCCTTAGTTAACTAGGCTTAGAGCAAAAGTCATCTTTTTGTTTGGCACAAAACTACAACATCCCTATCTCAATTTCGTAGTACGGACAAATTGGTTCCCCCAGTATATGACCCTTACGTCGCTATTTGCAGGGTTGCTAGACAAGCAAACGTGCTTAGGTGTGTAAAGAGTGATGCTGGCCTGCACGGGGTCATCATGTCCCATGTAGCGCCCATGGGGGGCATCAGCAGAGACGGATCTTCCCCGCCTTCCCCTGGCAGCCACCTGGGAGTGCCCAAAGGACGATACCTGTTGGCAGAGTAATTAACACAGCCAGGGGTCATTTCATAGAAAAAGAAGTGCAGGAGTTCATTAGCATAACTCATTAGCATGACTTATTTGCATATGCCACACCCCCTGACATCACCGGAAGTGTGTCAGAAGGCAACACCCACCGCTCAGGCTCCACGGGACTGTTTTGGTTTGCTAGCTACTGGGGGGGGGGGGGCTTCAGACCTGTCCTTGCAGAGGAGGGAGAGCTTGTACCTGAATAAAACCTGATCTTAAAGGTGCCACTGGACTGTTTTGAACCGGGGGGCCGGAGGGAGCTCTACAACTTACCTGGCTGCTTCTTGGTCTGGCTGAGGGCTGCTGGGAGCAGGGGGTGGGGCTTGTTGCATGTGCCCGCCCCCTGGGCTCTTTACTGCCGGAGCTCCACTCCTTTGCACTCCTGCAGGAAATGACCCCACACAGCAACAGTGCAGAACCTGATTAAAGAGTAGATGAAGGTTTGTTTAGGAATGAACATACTTGATAGGAAAGAGGAGGGATAGAGATAGGTTCCTAACTACATCTTTAGCTGAGGGAGGGAGTAGACTGAATGTAGGACTTTGGAGAAGGAGGAAATTGCTCTAAGGCTGTGGTCACATGCGCCAGTTGAAGCGGAGGGGAAGCGAGGCTATTTCCTCCAGAGGAATTTGACACGCAGTTGCGAGATCTCACCTCCCTTTGTAGCTGTGGGTGCAGCCCGTCACTGTGTGATCAGACGCAACTGCGGGTGAGTTGCGGTTTTTTTTGGCTGTTTCTTTCCCATGGGCATGATGCGCATACTGCGAGGGGGGGGGATGGCACTGAGGTGGGATGGCATGATCAGACCATCCTGACAGCATGAGAGCGTGCTTGTGCGATCAGACAGGGGAGAGTCCATCCGTGGCCCATCAGAACCAGGGCTCTTTTGGTAGAAAAAGCCCAGCAGGAACTCATTAGCATAATAGGCCACACCCAACAGCAGAAATTAATTTGCTTATTAGGACACACCCCTGACAGCACAGCTCATTAGCACATTAAGCGACACGCCCCATGTTACCAGAAGTGTGGTCATCCAGCCACACCACCTTTTGCTTCTTATTCTGTTTACCTTGTTTGTGGTCAAAACACAGGGCCTTTTTTTGTAGCAGGAACTCCTTTGCATGTTAGGCCACACACCCCTAATGTAGCCAATCCTAATGAGTTTCTGCTGTTGGGTGTGGCCTATTATGCTAATGAGTTCCTGCTGGGCGTGGCCAACTCAGGAGCCAGCCGGAACTCCGTTCCTGTGCGTTCCTGCCCAAAAACAGCCCTGATCAGAACCTATTAGAGCCGGACTTTCCCCGGTGTCTTTTAACGCCTTTTCCGTGGCAGAGCAGCACAGGTTGCCAATGACTGCGGGATGCTTCCCAAATGTTGCTGTTGGATCGCTCCCTTTAGATCCATCAGGCATTCGCACCTATGTCGGATCTAAAGGTCCGTGTGATCGGCGGGGAGGAAGCCACTTACCCTCCCTCTTCTCCTGCCTCCTCCTGGCTGAATGAGGGCTGGAAGCAGGGCGGCTGGAAGCAGGGGGTGGGGCTTCGTCATGTGCCCCGCCCCCTGCACCTCACCCGGGGGAACTGTGTTCCCCCACGTTCCCCCCCGAAATGACCTCTGGTGTGATCGCAGCCTGAGAGTAGCAATCTGGAGACAGACAAGGACCGGCACTTAGCAGAAGAGAAGATGCTGTCCCCTCAGTATCCTATTTCATTGGGCGAGTTTGCATTTGACATTCGCTTCACATTTTCTCCACTGGGAGGGAAAAGTGCAGCTCAAAACCACATTCATGTACCTTGGGGCCAATGCTGTACTGACTGCAAAGTCACCCCTGAATGACCATAAAACGGCCATAAATCTATGCAGAAGGTACCATAAAATCCGAGGATCAAAGGAAGTGAAAGCAGCATGGAGTGCGGAGGGGAATTTCTGTTCCAACGTGGGTTTCGTAAAACAACGGAGGGAGAAGCCGGTGCAGAATCAGAACCAAGACTTCTTGCCGTCCCTTTCAGGGTCTCCTCCTCTTCTTTGTACACCAGACATTGCATTTTCCAACAGTACTGAGGCTTGGGGACCCTCGTGGATTAAAAACAGGGCCCTCTGCAGTCCCCACTGGAGCACTTGTCCATCTGGCAATCCCGTGTGTTTCTATTTTCGTTAATGACTAACAGGATAATAAATCAGGGAAAGGATTTGCCTATTTTCATCAGTTGATGTTTGCTTTCCTTCCAGCTTGGCCAACATACATTATGAGTAACGGGGAGGTTACATTTTGGGAAACCTGAGGGAAAATCCTGTTTAAAAGCAGACATGCAGCCTGAAAATCTGTACATTTTCAAAGAAGAGTTCATGGATGAAGATTTGCTGCATTCGTATACCATCTGTTAGGTACGCGACTCAACACAGCCAGTGAACAGTGAATCAGCTTTATTAACGAAGTCAGAAGAAATCAGAAGGAGACAAAAACATAGAGCAACAGGCTCTCTTTTAAACAGTCCGGGCTTAGGTAGCCATGCCCACAAGTTAGCTAACAACATAATATAATAATATAATATAATATAATAATAATAATAATAATAATATAATACTTTATTGTCATTGTACACAGTACAACGAAATTAAAAGTGCAATCATTTCAGTGATCCACAACCACACACACACACACATACACTCACACAACCATTCACAACCATCCCATAACTCCCTTAAGGTTCACATTGCAACTAAACCACCAATTCCACCCAAATTCCAACTTCATGCAGCATTTAAAGCAATAATAGCTCTCGAATAAAAACTGTTTTTTAATCTGTTTGTCCTTGTT
>NW_015174908.1:84636-93869 GCF_001447785.1 Gekko japonicus
AAGGCCAATGCTATGCTGGGGATTATTAGGAAGGGAACTGAAAACAGATCAGCCAATATCATAATGCCCCTATATAAATCAATGGTGAGACCTCATTTGGAATACTGTGTGCAGTTCTGGGCACCACACCTTAAAAAGGATATTATAGCTTTGGAAAAAGTGCAGAAAAGGGCAACTCAAATGATAAAAGGGTTGGAACACTTTCCCTATGAGGAAAGGTTAAAGCGCTTAGGGCTCTTTAGCTTGGAGAAACGACGACTGAGGGGTGACATGATCGAGGTTTATAAGATTATGCATGGGAAAGAGCAGGTAGAGAAAGAGGTACTTTTCTCCCTTTCTCACAATACAAGAACTCGTGGGCACTCCATGAAACTGCAGAGCGGTCGGGTTAGAATGGATAAAAGGAAGTACTTCTTCACCCAAAGAGTGATTAACACATGGAATTCACTGCCACAGGAAGTGGTGGGTGCTACAAGCATGGACGGCTTCAAAAGGGAATTAGATAAGCATATGGAGCAGAGGTCCATCAGTGGCTATTAGCCACAAGGTATAGCTAGGGGCTCTGGGGCAAGTGATGCTCTGTCTTCTTGGTGCTTGGGGGGGGGGGTCAACAGTGGGAGGGCTTCTAATGTCCTGGCCCCACTGGTGGACCTCCTGATGGCACTGGTATTTCTGGCCACTGTGTGACACAGAGTGTTGGACTGGATGGGCCTTTGGCCTGATCCAACATTGGCGTCTCTTATGTTCTTATGTTCTTATTGCACAGCTCTGATTGGCGTATTTACAATCCTGGTTCAGACTCAAGCTTAACATAGGTTTCAATACACAATACCATCCATGCCTGCAAGGGTTTCTGGGGAAGTATACAAAGCGATGCCAGCCTCCAGGTGGGAGCTGGGGATCTCCTGCAATTACAACTCATCTCCAAACCAATGCTCCCTCTCAGCGGTGGAGTCGTGTGAGCAAAAATTCTACTTTGTGAGCTACTGGTATGAAAGTTGTGAGCAAGCGATTTGGCTACTGCATAAATTAGTTTGCTCCGGAGCCATCCTTCCTGAGCTAATACAAAAATGTGTGAGCTAGAGACTAAAAAACGGTGAGCTAGCTCACACTAACTCAGCTTAGAGCAGGGGTGTCAAACATGCGGCCCGGGGGCCGGATTAGGCCCCGGACGGCTTCTATCAGGCCCGCAGTAGAACTGGCTGTCTTCTGCTTCTTCTTTTAGTTCTGCTGCTGCTGCATCACTGTAGGTTTGCAGCTTACAGATGCACACCTGAACAGCATACTCAAGATAGAATCATAGAATGTTAGAGTTGGAAGGGACCTTTGCAGGTCATCTAGTCCAACCCCCATGCACTCTGCAGGAGCATAGCTGAAAGATAGCCCTACATACCTACAACATACCTGAAAGATGGTTGTCCAGCCTCTGCTTGAAAACGTCCAGCGAAGGAGCATTCACCACCTCCCAAGGCAGACTGTTCCACTGCTCAACCACTCTTACAGTTAGGAAGTTTCTCCTGATATTTAGCTGGTAACGACTCCCTTGTAATTTCCAACCCATTAGATCTAGTCTTGCAATCCGGAGCAAGAGAGAATAGATCCACTCCATCTTCTACATGACAGCCCTTCAAATACTTGAAGACTGCAATCATGTCCCCTCTAAGCCTTCTCTTTCCCAGGCTAAACATACCCAACTCTTTCAGCCTTTCCTCATAAGACTTGGATTCCAACCCTCTCACCATCCTGGTTGCCCTCTTCTGAACACGCTCGAGCTTGTCAACATCCTTCCTAAAATGTGGTGCCCAAAACTGGACACAGGACTCCAGGTGAGGCCTGACCATAGCAGAATAGAGGGGAACGACCACCTCCCTTGCAACAGCACAGACGTTTTTATGCAGTAATTCAGAGCAAGAGGTGTCAGTTATCAGACACTGTTAAATAAACAAAATATTGAAAGGGTGCTAGCGTTTTAAGCATGTTTTTATTTTAAGTTAAAAAAAACCCTTTGTAGTTGTGTCCTTTATAAAGTTTATATCTCCGCTACCTGACGTTACCTTTTATGACACATGGCCCGGCCCAACAAGGTCTCATTTATGTCAGTTTTGGCCCTCATAATAAATGAGTTGGACACCCCTGGCCTAGAGGGAACACTGCTCCAGACTATAGAGATCAGTTTCCCTGGAAAAAATGGATATTTTGTATGGCATCATACCCCACTGAGGTCCCTGTCCTCCCCAGGCTCCACCCCAAATCTCCAGGAGTTCCCCCACCTGGATCTGGCAACCCTACACCCTCCCACCAGTGGCCATGGGGGACCCGACAACCCTAATACTTGGGGACTCCCCCAATTTAATCCTCGCAGCCATTTAATCCTTATTCATAACGTATTTTAGCCAAGATGGAAGGGATTCGTCTGATCGGAGCCCAACCACGCAATACACTCTTCCTGGGTCTGTTCCCTGGAGCAGATGTGGATGAGGAGTTCCTGGATGAAATGTAGGCTGATTTCGCACTGGAACTGCCTCGATGTTGCAACGCCGTTTGCCCCGATACTATTGGTCAATTTCACACCCGAAGCCGCGGGGCTGCATTTTGACTCACGGCTTCGCCCGATTTCCCCCTGCGGGGGAAATCGGGCGAAGCCGCGAGTCAAAATGCAGCCCCGCAGCTTCGGGTGTGAAAGTGTAGTGAAGTGAAGGAGTGAAGTAGGTTTGCCAGCTGCAGGTTGGGTACCTCCTGGGGACTTGGGGATGGAGCCTAAGAAGGACAGGGACCTCAGTGGGGTACAAAGCCATAGACTCCCCCCTCCAAAGCATCCCTTTCCTGCAGGGGAGCTGATCTCTGTCGTCTGGAGACGAGCTGAAATCCCAGGGGATCCCCAGGGCTCACCTGGAGGCTGGCATCCCTAGACCGGATTCAACCCCACGCATGGAAAAGCAACTTGCCTCCCTCTCCCAGCAGTCTGAAATCCCCCTGAATTGCTGCCCCAGGAGATGGGCAGATGCTTCCCTTGGACCACCATGAGTGGGGAGTCGGAAGGCTATTAAGTGCGTGGCCTCTAATCTGGGAGAACCAGGTTTGATTCCCCACTCCTCCACTTGCAGCTGCTGGATGACCTTGGGCAAGCCGTAGTTCTGGCACAGCTGTTCTCTCAAGGGCAGTCCTCGAAAGAGCTCTCTCAGCCCCACCTACCTCACAGGGTGTCTGTTGTGGGGAGGGGAAGGGAAAGGAGTTTGTAAGCCCCTCTGAGACACCTTTGGGTAGTGAAGGGCGGGGTATAAATCCAATCTCCTCCTCCTCCTCCTCTTCTTCTTCTTCTACTGGAGGGCTATTGGAGGAGGGGACTCATCAGCAAAAATCTCCCCCAGCCTTGTGTGGGCCAGTATTTTTGACGGGATCCAGCCCTTTGTGGTCTCATCTTCATCAGTGCATACAAAAATAAGACTGAGTAAGTGGGAAAGCGAAGCAATTTCTCTGTGGTTTCTTTCGGAGGCTCTCCGTGAAGACAGTTCTCAAATATGGAAACTGGAAAGAGGCATAATTGTTTTCTGGCCCTCCTGCCTTTGTCCTCATAACATCCTGCACAGTGTGATGGGATATTGTTAAAAAAACATCATGTAACCCATTAGGTATGTACACATTAACTCCCCTATATATAGCCACGGCGGCGCTCCAGCCCATAAAATGTCCTTCCGAAGCCCCAATAAAAGCTATATGTCTATATTTGAAGTTAAATTCAGCTTTGGATAACTGGATTAGGTAGTTCCTGAGGGCAAAGACAGATGATTTAAAGGGCTGGTGCACAATTCCGCTCCCGGAAGCTTGCTGAAAAATGCATTTAGGGCTGAAGCTATCCACGGCAACTATCCGAAAACTCTGCCTTGCTGACGGATACTGTAAGGGATCACAGTCACTCGGAAATATCCGAGGGTTTTCTTGAGTTAACAAAACCCAGCTTTATCTGGAATCAACAACGAAAGGAATACAATACCCAGAGCCATAAATAAAACTTGGGCTGCAACTACTACATATTCCAATCAACGCTCCCTCTAAGCTGTGGAGTCTTGTGAGCAAAAATTCTACTTCGTGAGCTCCTGGCATTAAAGTTGTGAGCGAGTGACTTGGCTGCTGCATAGATTAGTTTGGCTCTGGAGCCATCCTTCCTGAGCCAAGACAAAAATCTGTGAGCCAGAGGCTAAAAAAACTGTGAGCTACCTCACACTAACTCAGCTTAGAGGGAACACTGATTCCAATGTGCCCGTAGCCCTTTCCGCCCTCTCCTTTTAATCCATGGTCACTGCAGTGTCCTCCAAGCAATTTTGAACTAAAATTGAATCCACCCTTCTTTTTAATCCAGTTCCCCCCCCAATTCTGCACCAAAATTGAGTTCAACCTTCTTTTTATTCTGGGTTTCCCCCCCATTCGGCATTACATTCCCTTCCTTCATTGGTCAGCCAGGTTTCAGCCTGTTGATGTCCCAGCTTATTTGGATGCTGCTTTGCCGTGGATTTCCCTTTCCGCATTGGCCAGCCACGCCGGATTTTCTCAGTGTTCAAGTCAAGGCCATTTAAATCCACAGCAAAACAGCATCCAAATAACCCAGAGCAACAGCAGGCTGAAACCGGGCTGACCACTGAAGGGCGGTAATTTAATGTAGAATGGGGGGGGGGCGGAATAAAAAGACTGAACTTGATTTTAGTGCAGAATTGCCCCCCCTCCCAATTAACCTGGATTAAACAGAAGGCTGGATTAGATTTGAGTGCAGAAATGCTTGGAGGAGACCGTGGTGAACATGGATTTAAAAGGAGAGGGCAGGAAAGGGAAATCAGCAAATGCGGAAAGGGTGACGTGCCGTCAAGTCACAGCTGATTTATGGTGACCCCAGCCAGGGGCTTTCAAGGCAAGGGAGAAGCAGAAGCAATGGTTTGCCGTGGCCTTCCTCTGCAGAGCCTTCCTTGGTGGTCTCTCTTCCAAGTACAGACCCTGCTTAACTTATGAAATCTGATGTGATCGGGCGGGCTATACCATGCAGCCTTGCCTCCCCCAGACTCAAAGACCCTGGAACTGTTATAAAACATTAAAGGGACTTTTCAGTATTACAGGTACAGCCACATAGAAAGAATGCACAGATGCTCCTTTTCAGCCTCTTCTCATGGCATGTGTGTGTGTGAAACAGAAAGGGCAGTTTCTCAATGGATTTCAAGTTTCCCCTGCCTTGCTGTGTGTGTGCATGCATGCGCATGTGTGTGTGAGAGAGAGAGAGCTGTGTCACTGTTGAGTAGCCAATTCCGTCTTGGAAAATTCCTGGAGATCTGAAGGTCGAGCTTGCATAGGGTGGAGCTTGAGGAGGGGATTTGATTCCAGAGAGTTCGGCCTCCAAAGATGTGATTTTCTCCAGGGGAACTGATCAGTTTAGTAGAGATGCCAGGTCTCCCACTGCGGCAGGAGAGATTCTGGAAATCCTCCCTATTGCTTGCCGGAACCTCAAAGACCGGGGGGGGGGGGTCCGTCGGTATTGCACTGGTGTGTGGTGGCACTTCCAGCAAAACCCGGAAGTGACTTCATGATGTGGGGGGGCACTCTAGGATTTGCTGAAAACTCTATGTTCACTTCCAGTTTTTTCCCTAGAAGTGACAATGCTCGCCGGCACAGTTCCAATGCACCTGTCTCTGCTCCTCCCAAACCTCCAAGGGGTGTCATACGGCCCTCTGGCATCCCCAGTGAAAAGGAAGCTGCAAAGCAGAAGGAAAAGAAACCCCATCATCACAGTTCCTGTGCAGCCATAAGGCTCTTCAGCGGTTGCTGGAGTCGAATGGGGGTGTGGCTCCGCTCCTGAGCCATCACTACTGAAAGCCAGTTTGGTGTAGTGGCTAGGAGCACGGACTCTAATCTGGGAGAACCGGGTTTGAGTCCCCACTTCTCCACATGCAACCAGCTGGGTGACCTTGGGTAAGTTACAAGTTCTTTCGGAGCTGTTCTCTCAGATCTCTATCCGCCTCACCAACCTCACAGGGTGTCTGTTGTGGGGAGAGGAAGGGAAGGAGATTGTAAACCGCTCTGAGACTCTGAGTGAAGGGCAGGGTAGAAATCCAATCTCCTCTTCTTCTGTGGCAAAAGCACATTCACTGGGACCGATTTCACACAAGAGCTGCGCCGTGGTCGCGCCTCCCTTTGCCCCGCTTCTATTGGTCAATTTCCCACTCAAAGCTGCGCAGCCGCATTTTGACCTGTGGCTTCACTCGATTTCCCCCGCGGTTTCATGATCCTGTTTTTTGAGGATCATGAAACCACGGGGAAAATCAGGCGAAGACACAGGTCAAAATGTGGCCACGCGGCTTCGAGTGGGAACTTGACCAATAGAAGCGGGGCAAAGGGAGGCACGACCGCGGCGCAGCTCTTGTGTGAAATCGGTCTGGTTGAATGCTATTGCCTCCTTAGTCAATCAACCAGCTCCTTGGCTGCTTACGATGCCGTGGAATCCAGGGGGATTCAATAATAAATGTAGATAAGCAGCCATTACATTTTGGAAGCTGTGGAGTCAGAAGGAAATGTTGGGTTTCAAGCAAAATAAGCGATCTGGAATCTCCTCCCAAATGAAAATGAATCAACTGGCAGCCATACCGTTTAACATAAATAACAAGGAATTCTTCACCAGTCAAGCGCTGTAAGACATTCCATACGGGCTGCGTTGGCACGACTGTTACGTGCAAAGTACCGTGGCAAAATAGTTGGCCACTTTCCCTGGGCCTGTCCAAGTCTTTAAAGAGGACAATTCTACTGAGGACACTTTGGCTAAACAACCATAGGAAGGCACTTTCTGGACCTGGAATTATTACCGGTGAAACACCCCTTGGCATGTGATTGCATCTTTGGAGGCCTCATTTGTACTTTTATTCTGTGCCTAATGGTTTCATTTTTGAACAATTTTTTTCTGGTCCTTCTTGTATTTATATTGTATATATCTGTATGACTGTACTGTACTATTATATAAGCCAATATGTTCCTCACTGTGTTTGACCTCTGAAGAAGGCCTATGCAGGCCGAAATGCGTCAGGTCAAGTCCATTAGCCCTTGTGTGTTAGATTCTGGTATTTTTACATGAGGTGTGATTGGGCCCTTATATATTTTTATTTTTTGTTGTTAATAAATACATGTATCTTTTTATATACTATATATATTAAGCTTTTATTGCTGGCCTTCTTTTCTATTTGACTAACCTTTTCAGGTTCTGGAATAAGAACATAAAAGAAGCCAATGTTGGATACACACGGTTTTTCTTTTCACATACACCAAGTAATTTTTAGGTTACACTCAATGAGTGCAGTCAGACTGCGTGCTGAGAGTGGGTTAAACTGCTCCGGTTCTAACCAGATTATATTTGATCTGGATAATCGTGGTCACACTTACCTCCCTTATCCCGCCTCACCGCACAGTCACATCGCTCCCTGGTAGTGTCTACACTACTGACACGTGGGAGCACGTGTCGGCGGGTTTAAAAAATTTTTCTGTTTGTGCACGCGCATAGGTGCCCCTCCGTAGAAGAGGGGGGACTATCATGGCGCATGCACAGAACCACCAGGGCAAATCAATCCAACCCCTCCAACAAAAGACTTCCGTTTAAATGTTTGACCTGAAAATGGCCTCCGTGAGATCCCGAACTCATCTAAATGGTAAAACAAGTGACTGTTTAAATGCCGGTTTTCTAAACGCAGTGGCAGAGCTCCGCCTATGCGCACACTGCCAATGCATTAAAAAAATGGTGGGCGAAAAGCGGAAGCCTCAGGCAGCTTTTGAGCGGGGAGGGGATTTAAACCGGAAGTGGCTCGACACCGCAGGAGCGCTCAGATGTCAGAAAAGTGCGGCTAGGACCAGAGAATCAGGAAAACACCACTTGGGGACCTGGTTAAAAAATACTCCATTTTAAAGGGGGTTTGAGCCAGAAAGCGATGGCTGGGGACAGTGCGCAGATGTTGGGTGTGTGAACCTGGATATAAAATCCATTACTGAAGCATGCTGAAAGCAGACTAAACAGCCCGTCCGAACACACCCAACGTGTGTATAACTCAATACAGAATATAAGCTCCAACTTTTACCCAGGTACTGATCCCCAGTTTTATTGTTTAAGCAAATGTATGTTGGCTTTTTCGTGTGAACATACGTATGCACGTACCTTTGGGATATGTGAATGTTTACTGTGACATGGACAGGGCTGACAGCTGTACAACGGTCCAAACAGGTAAGTTTCTTGGATGGAATGTTGGCAACCAATGCTGTACTATACAGAGGAAGAACTGATTACGAGTTGATAAAATAAACGTATTGCATGGAACATGCTTGGAATATGAAGTGTAGTGGGTTAGACGCATGTAGAAACCTCTGATACTGACATAGTGATCAGCATGGTTTACTGGTACACAACAAAGACAAAGACTAACGGCCGGCTGGCCAACTGTATACACACCTGGGGACACCCCCCTAGGTCCCGTTGGTGGGTTTAAATCTCCCGCCACGGTCCTATTGATTCCCAAGTGGAGAGTCTAGGAGCCTAGTCCCCATTGTTCTTACAGAGTCAAGCTCTGGGGTATTCGCTGGCCCCTGGTGGCAGTCAGCGGACATAACACAATATTAGTAATGCATGACCTTTGTTTAAAAGGCAAAGCTCTGGGCAGGAATCAGTGAAATCCAGCAATGATTTTTTAAAAAGTGTTGTGTATGCAGACCGCCACCGGGGGGCCAGCGGTCAGCCAGAATTGCCAGAGCTTGACTCTGGGATAACAATAGGGACTAGCCTCCTAGTCCCTCCACTGGGGAGCCAATGGGAACCATGGCGGGAGATTCAAACCCACCAATGGTGACCAGGGGTGTGTCCCCAGGTATGTATATAGTTGGCCCCCGGGCCGTTGTTCCCCCGTTCTTGTTGTGTACCAATAAAGCGTGCCATGCACTACGTCGTCATCTGTCGTTTCTCCATGCGGCAACCCACTACACAATAGTGGCGATGAGGATGGGATTCTGCCGCATCTGAGCCGGGCCGTCGCGAGGAACCAGGAGAACGCGAAGCAGCCAATCCGATGAGCAAGACCGCTTCTCCCGCAACCCCTCCGATGCGCACGATGGCTACCGCTCCAGGGCTGGGGCTGCTTCCGCCCTTCGACATAGCCCGCCCGCAGGACTGGGCCTCCTGGGTCCAAGGCGCCAAGTCCGCGCTGGAATTTTTTGATGTCACAGACGAA
>NW_015174908.1:94360-94490 GCF_001447785.1 Gekko japonicus
GTCAGCTTACTGGGGCGGGCCTGGTTTGAACCCCTAGGAATCACAGTCGAAGGGGTACAGGCGTGCACGGCCCAAGACTTCCCGGGGATTTGCCAAGAATTTCCTGCCGGTTTTGATGACTCTCTGGGCC
>NW_015174908.1:96557-115882 GCF_001447785.1 Gekko japonicus
TGCCCATCCCCACTCAGGGGGAACAGCCGATCCCGTCTCCGGGGCCACCGACGATCGCCAGCGAGGCTCCGGCCACAGGAGTCGTCGAGCCAACGGAACCACCACCGGAAGGTGAGACCCCCGTGGCCACAGCACCAAACCCCCGGCGATCCACCAGAGAACGACGGTCCCCGTCTTATTTGAAGGACTATGTCACCTAGGGTGGGTCGGAACTATGGGGGGAGGGATGTTGTGTATGCAGACCGCCACCAGGGGGGCAGCGGTCAGCCAGAATTGCCAGAGCTTGACTCTGGGATAACAATAGGGACTAGCCTCCTAGTCCCTCCACTGGGGAGCCAATGGGAACCATGGCGGGAGATTCAAACCCACCAATGGTGACCGGGGGGGGCAGGTATGTATATAGTTGGCCCCTGGGCCGTTGTTCCCCCGTTCTTGTTGTGTACCAATAAAGCGTGCCATGCACTACGTCGTCGTCTGTCGTTTCTCCATGCGGCAACCCACTACACAATAAAAAGGAAAAGCAAAAATTGGGAAGTTCTAAAGTGACCTCCGAGGACTTGGTTTTGTGTGGGGTTTCTAGAATTACCGGGGGGGGGGGATGGGACAGAATAAAGAGTAAAAATAATAAGAAGCATCCCATGTTTTGAAACATGGGCTCCAGCAGTGATTTACATATTTATGTTATTTCTCACTGATCAGCAATTTGAGAGACTGCAGAAAGCTGAAACAAGCAAAGATCTGAAACAAAGCTTAAATTAAACGTGACATGCCCAACAATGGAGAAAATGGCACTTTATTAAACTGTATTAATAATGGAATTGTTCTATATGGTTTTATGTGGGTTTTTTAAAAAAACATTTAATAATCCCTATGGACATCAATAAAATCTTATGCAGTGTAGCTCAGGAAATTCTAACATATTCAAGAAAAAGTCCAAATTATTCTATGAGCACCCGGTTTTATACGCATTTCAACCGTCTTCCTCAGGAGTAGTCCTGTTATGTTAGGAGGTGTCAGCATCCTGATACAGTTTAACTACTTCTTTTGTTTCCTTCAAATAGTAGCAGCATTAAGTTCCTTTTTACTTTCTTCCCATTATTGCAGATTGACTTCTTTTTCAAATTATCTTCCAGTTCCATTTCAAGTATTTGTACTAGGAGCAAGCCAGTTAATTAATTTCTTAATAGTAGCAGCCAGTCCTCTTTTTTTATCTGGCTAGAAGCCTTCTTATTCCAAATGGGCTGGCAAATGCTCTCCATCTCACGTTGCTGGCTCAGATGCTCTCTAGTAGATTATAGGAGTAACATTTCAGTCTTTTTTCCGTTTTATGTGGTTTTAACTGTATTTTGGGTACTGACTGTGAGCCGCCCTGAGCCTGCATTGCAGGGAGGGTGGGGTAGGAAATGCGACTGATAAATAAATTAATAAATAAATATTATGTAAGTGGAAATGCAATGCAATGAAAGCAAGATAATATATATAGCAACAGATAACATATGCTACAGAAAGTAGTACAAGTCACAGTCTCATTGCTTTTATTAAAGCATCTCCCTAAAGCATTCCTTCACAATATAGCTCTATTACCTCTATAAAGATGTCCTCCTAAACAATTCAGTTTTATATAGTTTGTAGAAATTAAAAGACGCCTGCTCCTTGGGAGGAAAGCGATGGCGAACCTAGACAGCATCAATAAAAAGTAGAGACATCACCATGCCAACAAAACTCCGTACGGCCAAAGCAATGGTATTCCCAGTAGTCATGTATGGCTGCGAGAGTTGGACTATAAGGAAGGCTGAGGGCCAAAGAATAGATTATTTTGAACTATGGTGCTGGGGAAGACTCTTGAGAGTCCCTTGGACTGCAAGGAGATCAAATCAGTCAATCCTAAAGGAAATCAACCCTGACTGTTTCCTGGAAACAGGGGTCATTTCATAGAAAAAGAGGTGAGGAGCTCATTAGCATAACATTAGCATAACTTATTTGCATATGCCACATTCCCTGACATCACTGGAAGTGTGTCAGAAGGCAACACCCACCGCTCAGGCTCCACTGGACTGTTTTGGATTGCTAGCAATTGGGGGGGGAGGCGTGCAGATCTGCCCTCACAGAGAAGGGAGAGCTTGTACCTGAAGGCAGGCTGGGGGGGGGGGGGCTCGCACGTAACTTACTTGGCTGCTTCTTGCTCTTCGTGGCCCAACTGAGGGCTGCTGGGAGCAGGGGGTGGGGCTTGTTGCATGTGCCCGCCCCATGGGCTCCTTACTGCCGGAGCTCCGCTCCTGTGCGCTCCCACTGGAAATGACCCCTACCTGGAAGGCCAGATACTGAAGTTGAAACTCAAATACTTTGGCCACCAAATGAGAAGGGAGCACTCAGTGGAGAAGACCCTGAGAAGACAGAATAAGGGGATGGCAAAGGATGAGATGGTTAGACAGTGCAATGAACATGAAATTAAGCGAACTCCAGAGGATGACGGAAGATGAGAGGGCCTGACGTGATGTGGTCCATGGGGTCGTGAAGAGTTGGACTCAACTGTGCAACTGATCAACAACAACAACAACAGAATTCTGGAAGTATTGCAGCTAATGGTCCGCTATTTAAAATATGATAAAAATGTGTTGTATCCCCAAGGTTGCCAACTCCAAGTTAGGAAATTCCTGGAAATTTGGGGCTGGAGCATGGGGAGAAGAGGGTTTGGGACCACTCAACAAGTATAATACCACAGAGTCCATCCTCCATAGAAGCCATTTTTCATCAGGGTAACTGATCTCTGTAGTCTGGCAATCAATTGTAATTCCTGGAGATCTCTAGGCCCCACCTGGAGGCTGGCAACCCCGTGTATTTATGGAATGCAAAAAGTCATGGTATTATACAACCAGGGCTGATCCAAATCAGTAGTATTACAAGCAAGTTCATAAATGTTCAGTACTGAACGATATATTAGTACCTGTGCTGTCTTGGCTGGCTGCCACAGACACCACACACTGGAAGCCTGTAAATATAGTCCGGAATCAAGGCCAGTCACAGAGCCGAAAGTCAAGAGCCGGGAAGTCAATTCAAGGTTGCAGGTTGCAAGGACAAGGAGTGGCTGCTACACACATGCAGGAGCAGGCCTGAGTGAGCACTGAGTGCTTTTGAACAGGTCCTCCCTTCCCTGGGAATTGAGTCTCCCAAGGCTTACAGCTCCTCCTGTTGCCTTTGCAGGAGCTGCAGTCTGGCACTCCTTCGCTCCTGCATGGTCAGCCTCTGGCGTGCCCGACGTCTGGAGCACTCAGGAGAACTAGGCGGGGAGTCTGGCCTCGGGGTGTCTGCAACTGGGGGTGCTGGGCCAGGCTCAGGATCGGCCTCTCCTTCTGGCTGCACCTCCTGTGCAGCTGCTGGGGACTCCTCCTCCTCAGGTATAGTTGAGGGTTCTTCTTCTGGGCTGACTCCAGAGGAGGCTGCGTTGCTCCCTGCCTCTTCCTCCTCTGAGGAGTACTCAGCCTCAGCAGACCCATGACAGTAACAGTCTCAAGTTGTCATCTAACAATGCATTATATGGGCAGCAGGTGAAGAATCAGTTGGTCTACATGCATTGACCTGGTGCTATTCCCATTGAGATGAAATCAGGGATCCACTGAATTCTTATTGTTGTCCAGTCAGCAGCTTTTGTCTTTTATTTATTTTTTAATTTATTTATCCTTAGATTTATATCCCGCCCTACCCCGAAGGCTCAGGGCGGCTGAGTTCAGGGAGCCCTGAACTATGGCTGCTGTCCATGATAAAATAACTGATGGTCTAACAAACCTTGATGGTTTAATAAACAAGACAGAATTCCGCAGCAAGCTGGGAGTCTATATAATTAATAACAATGGAATATTAAAACCTGGAGAAATCACTCTATGCGGGATCTGTCTTGGTGGAGCATTGAAATCAGGTCTGAGCCGTCCTGTTGTGAAAACTGCAGGAGGTGCTACACAAAACAACACGGAAGAGGAAAAGGAAAGGAAAACGAACCACAAAATAGGAGTTTACCAGGGGTCATTTCGTAGAAAAAGAGGTGCAGGAGCTCATTAGCATAACTAATTAGCATAACTCATTTGTATATGCCACACACCCTGAGAAAGGGCAGGCATGTTTAAAATGCCTTTCTTTCTCTTCCCCAGATGCTTCCCCATGGCGGGCAGGCTGGGGAAGTGAAGGGCAGGCAGGCAAGCATGCCTGGGTTCCCTACTCCTGGACTCCTTACTCCCGGAATGCCATTCCTGCTTCCTGCTCATTCCCCCTCAAAATGACCCCTGGAGTTTACATTAATGTATCTATTGGCATGCATTCATCCTTGGAAGTTTGATGGAATGTTTATAAATAGAAACTGTTGTTGATTGTGGGATATGTTGGAAAAATGGCAAAAAGACTTAGATATTCAGAGTTTGCAATGGATCTTTGCTTCACTGGAGAGGAGGCATTTCTTTCTGTGTAAAAATCTTTATTTCTAAGGGAAGGGTACACAGGAAAACCTACAAAATAACAAAGACCTAAGGCTACATCTCTATAGCTACAGAACAGACCAACCACACAGTCTCTCAACAACAGCAGCAACAATAACAATGGAGATTCTTCTTCTTGACCCCTAGGAGGAAATCACCTGAATACATTAACCAATGATTGTGAGTAAACAGACTTAGATTTCCTGGGCTTTCTTCCCATTGGCTCTGTGCCAGGGTTCCCTTCCAGGTCAGTCTAAACAACAGCACACAAGGTAAACGGAGTAACCCTATAATGACTGAATTAGACCTTGCAACACACACATATTTCCAACAAAAAGGTGAAGGAGTTGAACTAAGCTTTGATAATACAAAGACATAGCTATTATATCATGGTTGTATTGTGCTGTTTACCATTCCAACCTGTGATCCCTCTTACTTTTAATTGTCCAAGTAGTGGCTAGAGATTTCCTGGGATTACAACGAATCTCCACAGGGCTTTTTTGGTAGAAAAATCCCAGCAGGAACTGATTAGCATAATAGGCCACACGCAACAGGAGAAATTCATTTGCTTATTAGGACACACCCCTGACAGCACAGCTCATTAGCATATTAAGCTACACACCCCATGTTACCAGAAGTGTGGTCATCCAGCCACACTCACCTTTTGCTTCTTACTCTGTTTACCTTGTTTGTGGTCAAAACACAGGGCTTTTTTATAGCAGGAACTCCTTTGCATGTTAGGCCACACACCCCTAATGTAGCCAGTCCTAATGAGTTTCTGCTGTTGGGTGTGGCCTATTATGCTAATCAGTTCCTGCTGGGTGTGGCCAACTCGGGAGCCAGTCGGAACTCCGTTCCTGTGCGTTCCTGCCCAAAAATAGCCCTGGATCTCCAGGAGACAGAGATCACGCCCCCTGGAGAAAATGGCTGCTTTGAAAAGTGGACTCTATGGCATCGTACCCTGCTGAAATCCCACCTCAACCAACCCCCAGACCCCAGCCCTCAAAACCTCCAGCAATTTTCCAACCTGGATCTGTCAAACCTAGTCAGCCCTCTCAAGTTCTGTAGTCCCTGCCACCTGCTATCAGACGCATCCCACAAAAGGTTGGTCTCTTCCAAGCCACTTTGGGTCCACTGTCCAACTGAAACTGGACTCAGAAAGAATTTCTGAGGGGCCAACCTACACCTCCTGCAAGTGCAATCCTAAACAAAGTTACACTCTTCTAAGCCCATAGACTTAAATGGACTTAGAAGGGTACAACTCTGCTTGGAGTTGCACTGGTGGCTTAGTAGCCATTGTGCCACCATGACCCACTGATACGATGCTCAGCCCCTGATTCGTAGTAGCACCTTGGTTGTTTTCAGTCAGTTGGGGAATCACCACCCCAGGAGAGCATGCTAACTCAGATCACCAGCCAGGAATTTTGTTCTGGTGAATGAAAAGTCGGAAGCACACCTCAAAAAAAAAAAAAAATCCAGACAACCAAGGCTGATTCTGCATTGGCTTTTCCCTCCATTGTTTTACCAAACCCTCATTGAAGCAGAAAAGGTGCAGCTCAAAACCACATTCACATACCCCGGGGCAACACCGTACTGACGGCGAACTCACCTCCGAACGTTCATAAATCTATGCAGAAGGTACCATAAAACTTGATGATCAAAGAAAGCAAAAGCTGCATGCAGTGTAGAGGGTACCATAAAATCCAACATCAAAGAAAGTGAAAGTGGCATGCAGTGTAGAGCGGGGTTGTTGAACTCATTTGTCATGAGGGCCGGAACTGACATAAATGAGGCCTTGTTGGATCGGGCCATGTGTGTCATAAAATGTAATGCCAGGAAGCGGAGATATAAACTTTATAAAGGACACAGACACAAAGGGGGTTTTGTTACTTAAAATAAAAACATGCTTAAAACATTAGCACTCTTGCAATACTTTGGTCCCTGCCACGCGGGGGGGGGGGGAAAGGACGGGCAAAGTGCGGCTTTTGAAAGCCGCACCAAAATAGAGACGCAGCGGCGGGATCATACAAATCCCGTGAGCCGCCGTGCAATCGCTCCCCGGCACGATTAGATGCCAGGGAGACCGGGGAGAAAGCGACAGGAGGCCATCGCCCCGATCCGTCCCTCTCCCAGCCCAAAACCTTTCGTGTGACCGGGGCCTTTGTTTATTTAACAGTGTCTGATAACTGACACCTCTTGCTCTGAATTATTACATCAAAAATCTCTGTGCTGTTGCAATCTTGAGTATGCTGTTTAAGTGTGCATCTTTAAGCTGCAAACCTACTTTTGATTTATTGACATTCACCACAGAAATCTCATGCTCAGAGTTTTGAGTCTAGGACCCAAGTTAAAACATGAAATGGTTGAGCAAGTGGGAGAGTTTGGCGAAGCAAGCGATGATGCAGCAGCAGCAGTAGAACTGGAAGGAGGAGATGGCCAGTTCCACTGCGGGCCTGATGGAAGCCCTCTGAGGGCCTCATCTGGCCGCCGGGCCGCATGTTTGACACCCCTGGTGTAGAGGGTACCATAAAATCCAAAGAAAATGACAACGGCATGCAATGCAGAGGGGAATTTCTGTTCCAAGGTGGGTTTGCTAAAACAATTGAGGGAAAAGCCAATGCAGAATCACCCCAAGCCTGGATAACTTGCCTCCCCTCATGGACTCTGGATGGGAGCTGTGGAATGACAGTGATCAGTTTGCATGGATATTCTGGAGTAAATTACCCTAGCAGATTATCTCCTGCTGGTTTGTTAGCTCTTCAGGGTGGTGAGAGAAAGCTTTGTTCTCATTTTCTCTCTTTTTAATAGTGTCGCTTTTCACCAAATGGAAACGCAGCGCCTCCGGCTCTTCCGAGATTTCCTTTCCCCCTTTGTGGTCTCTTCAGATTTCCAAGGTCTTAAAGATTCAGGCATGTTCACTTACTGGACGTTCTGGGTATTGTGGCTGCCAGTTTCCAAAGCCACACTCAAATCTGTTTATTACCTCATCCCAGAACAGGCTTACCCTGGGGCACAAGCAAAAAACCATGTGTAACTAATTACTTCGAGAACATCCATAGTCCCAATAGATAGAATTCTTTAAGAAGGAAAAAAGGAACCCATTTTTTCCTTTCCTTCTGGTGCCCATTGCCTTGTATCTATATACTAATACCAAAGACGCCCCTTGCGTGCGGATACTTATTTCCGCACATCGGGGGCACCTGGGGGGGGAGGGAGATTTTCGTGCACACTTGGGGCAGTCCCCAGGTGTGCACAAAAACCTGAAAAGTTGGAAAAAATATTGGGGGGATACTTAAAAGTAACAAAATATTGGGGGGATACCCAAAAGTAACAGAGCGTCCCATGCGCATGCGCAGGGAACTCTCTGCGAACTGCCTCGCCACTGCCACAGGGGACGGGAGGGCAGGACAAGGCTTGGCTGGCTGGCTGGCGGGCAGGTGGGGGGGGAGAGACCAGCGAGAGACTTGGTTTGGAGCAGAAGGCAAGACCGGAGCCAGGGGGGAAAGCGGTGAGGCCCGGCGGCTACAAGCCACGCGGGCCTCGCTTTGGAGCCGGGGGGAGAGAGTGGCGAGGCCTGTCGGCTACAAGCCGCGTGGGCCTCGCTTTGGAGCGGGGGGGAGTGGCGAGGCCCGGCGGCTATAAGCCCGCAGGCCTCGCTTTGGAGCCGGGGGGGAGGGACCGACGAGGCCCGGCAGCTGCAAGCCGCTCAGGCCTCGGTTCGGAGCGGGGGGGAGGAGGGGGGCGGGGGGGGGATCGAGCCGAGACACATCACAGTAAACAGCTCTACTTTATTAAGTGATTTCAGGAACAAGACTAAAACCACCAGGGCAACAGCCCTGTTTAAATAGCGTGCAAAAACCACACCCAAACACACCCCACTCCCAACAATAGGCTATTTACATAACATTCGTTTCTCATTGGCCACCTCTAGAGTCCTGGTGGGCTATTGCTCTAGAGCTCCAAGCTCAGCCAGTCTCTTGTAGAAACAGTCCTGGAACTGCACTATAGAAACTTCTATGCAAGATCAAAACTGGTTTTTCAGCTTGCAAACACCATGGCTGCTTTGGAGGGGAGACTCTGTGGCATTACGCCCTGCTGAGGTCCCTCCCCTCCCCAAACTGCACCTTCCCCAATCCCCAGCTCCAAAATCTCCAGGTATTTCCCAATTCAGGACTGGCAACCCTAGGTCCAACCAAGCTCATTTGTCTGCTAGTTCTTCCCCTTGTGCAACGTAAGTAATAACAGGTAATGTCCCTAATAATAATACTAAGGTAAAGATAGGAAATTGTTATGTATTGGGATTGAATCATTCCTGATTGAATCACTCCAGAGACTGGCTGAGCTTGGAGCAAAAGAACAATAGCCTGCCAGGATTCTGAAAGTAACTGTCACGAACGCGGTACCAGGCCAGGCGAGAGCAAGATAGTTCAAAGGCAGTCCAAAGTCAAAACTGGGCAAGCAGAAACACCGAGAGACCAAGTCCAAATCACCAACCGTTAGAGTCGTCGTTAAAGCCAGAGTCCAAAGAAATCAGAAGCCAGAGAGTCGAAGGTTCGAGGTACAGGTCAGGAGCGTAGTCATACGAGCTGAGGTCAGGAGCTGAGAAGTCAAAAATGAGGATCCGGAACACGAGTGGTGAGGTGCAAAACTTCGTCCAGAATGACTAGTTGCTAGCACAACTATATGGTGTGAGTGCGAGAGCTAAATAGCCCGTAAGGCTGTCGGCAATTAGCGTGCCCTGATAGTGTCCTGGCTCCCGCTAGTACTCAGGGCTAAAAGAGTGCCTACCGCGCATGCACGCATCCTGCCGCCGGGATGCCGTGTCTCATCGGCGTTGTTCCAGCAAACAGGAAACCAGTGGGGGGGAATCAGGGGGGGTGTTGGTCCGGCGTGCGTCTGCTTCAGCTGTTGCTGGAGCAGTTTCCATGGCTTCAGTCCTGTCAGGTGCGGGGTTTTCAGGAGCCGTGAGCTCATCCCCAGCAATACTTCGGTCTTCTGCTGGGGCCAAAATGGCAAGATGTACCTGTTATTCCAGTAGTCTACAGAGACTGCTGTTTGCACTATTTTATTTGTTTGTTGATTGATTGATTGATTGATTGATTGCCCACCTTTCTCACAGGGACTCAAGGGGGATTACACAGAGTGAGTCAGTATTGTCAACAAAATGGGACATTCAATAAACAAATGGGACATTCAATAAAGAAGAAGAGAAGAAGAGATTGGATTTATACCCCGCCCTTGATGACCAAAAGAAGTCTCAGAGCGGCTTACAATCTCCTTTCCCTCCCCCTCCCCACAACAGACACCTGTGAGGTCGGTGGGGCTGAGAGAGCTCTCTCGAGGACTGCTCTTGAGGGAACAGCTCTGAGAGAACTTGTGACTGACCCAAGGTCACACCAGCGGCTACATGTGGAGGAGTGGGGACGCAAACCCGTTCCCCCCAGATTAGAGTCCGCACTTCTAACCACCACACCAGACTGCGATATGATTAGGATTACGGAAGTCTGGAAGCAACCAGAATCGAAAAGACAACTGCCCACTGAAGCCGCCGTACTACATTAGGGTAAAAAAGTTAGAACATGAGCCACCCTACTTCAGAATATGTGGGCACCCTGCAGCTGAAGAAGACACAGCCACCCTTTGACCTAGGGTTACCAGCTGTCCTCTTTTTGGAAGGACATGTCCCCTCTTTTTTTTATGTCCATCCTCTTTTTAAAAAACTGACAAAATGTCCTCTTTGGGGGGGTTGGAAAGTTAGAACTATTCCTAGGTAAAGGTAAAGGCTTCCCTTGCTCGAAAGCCAGTCGAATCTGACTCTAGGGATGCGGTGCTCATCTCCGTTTCCAAGCCGAAGAGCCGGAGCTGTCCAGAGACGTTTCCGTGGTCATGTGGCCAGCATGACTGGACACCAAGGCAAACGGAACGCTGTTACCTTTCCACGAAGCAGTACCTATTTATCTACTTGCAATTTCTTGCTTTCGAACTGCTAGGTTGGCAGGAGCCGGGACCAGAGACAGGAGCTCACTCCGTCATGCGACACTCGGGTCTCGAACTGCTGAACTACTGACCTTCCAGTCTGCAGTTCAGCATCTTAACCACTTGAGCCACCGCAGCCCCTAGAACTATTCCTAGTGAGTAGCAATTATCACAGCTTCAATCATAGGGGTACTTCAGAGGAGGTTTGTCCTTGTGATCACTTGTCTGAAGTGGTCAGTCGGGAAAGATGTCCTCTTAGTTGCTTTTCAAAATGTGGTGACCCTATTTGACCTAAAGCCCTGCCATCCTCAGGGGTATCCTTTGATTGTACTAAAAATGTTTTTGTACAAAACTTATTCATATCAGACCTCTTTGATGACACAAGAGTTTGTAATATTAAACAACATCTTCCTCGTTCTCTGCCGTGTCCCCGTCTGACAAAAGATATAAAGAGGCTCCTTCCAGTAATATATATAGCATTAAGTAGTGGTAGGGCAAGGCCTGCTGCCGTGAAATGCTTCCCCAGGATACAAAACAGCTGGCATTAAACATCTGCAATTGTCTTTCCAGATGTACTGGTCAGAGAGAAATCTTTTATGCGTTCTAGTCAACCCTGCTTGCCTATTTTTTCTCTCTCCTGTTAAATCACTTCCCCTGCTTTGAGGAGATTTGGGGGTTGCCTTTAAAAAACATTCGCACAAAGCCGTTAATCACAACTTTCCAGGTTTTTGCAGCCTCCCATAGATCTCTGGAACAAATAAATGGAAGTATAGCAAAGAAGGTTGTGCAAGTAACAACACAGCGAAAAACTGTAACACTGTACCCAAATACACTTGACACTTAGTTCAAAAGATTCCTATATTAACAGTGTAATACTCTGAATAACCATTCAATTCCATTCAAGAGAACAATATATCTATTGTTCAAGCCGGCTGGAATAGATATAGACTGCTGTATACAGTCAAGAGAAATCTATAGAACTTGTTGCTCTATCATTGGAGGTGGCCTGACGAAGTCCTGAAAGGAAACGGATGGGAACATGGGCAGTCCGTCGCCGCGCCTCTTAGTGACTGTGTTTTGTGGACATTTACAAACTGGGGGGGTTGGGATTTGAATCATACTTGACTACTTACATTGGTGTTTTTGGAATGGATTTGAATGGTTATTCAGAGTATTACACTGTTAATATAAGAATGTTTTGAACTAATTGTCAAGTGTATTTGGGTACAGTGTCCCATAGATCTCTGGGAGCTGAATGTCAAGGGTTGGGGTAGGATGAAAACTCTAGTTACCTATGCATGGACATGTCTGAATAAGAACACTGATTTGCTCTAACCCAGGGCCTCAGATCTTTCAAATGCAGATAGTGGAATACCCAAGAGTCTAAAAGACGAATTGAAGAAAATAGCCTTGGCGTCAGCCTTTGCAGCTGATGCTTCACTGGATGCCTTTCAGTTAGCAGCAAGGGCAATGGCCAGTAGTGTAGCGGCACGAAGGAATATGTGGCTTCGTATGTGGGACGCAGATCTTTCCGCCAGGGCGAAGGTAGCTGCTGTGCCCTTTAAAGGTGAAAATCTCTTTGGTTCCGGTTTAGAGAGATTTTTGATCGAAGGAAAAGATAAAAAAGGGTTCTGCCTTCTAAGAGGAAGGATGATAAAATGAAGAAACGTTTTCAGCCTTTTCGTGACTTCAGACGTACTGACAGACAGTCCTTCAACAGATCCTTCAAAGGCAAGTGGCAACCTAAAAGACATCAACCCTTCTCTGGTAAGCCTGGACAGAACGCCAAAGGGGCCAAGAAGGGGACCTCAGTGTGAATATGCCGAGAAGCAGAACCCGGCAGGGATAGGGGGACGTCTCCAACACTTCGCTACCCAGTGGCAGCAGTCAGTCACGGACAGGTGGGTGTTGGAGACAGTCTCTCTGGGGCATTCCCTGGAATTCGAGAGGTTTCCTCCAAGTCATTTTCTAGAGTTACCAAGGAAAACTTCTGCAACCAAACACAAGCAACTCAAGAGAGCTCTTCAACATTTGTTAGGCATCGGAGCTATAGAGACAGTTCCAGTAGAAGAGAGATTGAAAGGTGTTTATTCAATCTTCTTTATGGTCCCCCAAAAGAATGGGGATGTCAGAGTCATCTTGGACTTAAAGTGGTTGAATCGGTTCATCAGAACAAGGAAGTTCAAGATGGAGAGCTTGAGATCGATCCTGATGTCTATTCAGACAGGAGACTTCATGGTATCGATAGACCTGTCAGAGGCTTACCTACACATTCCAATCTGAGATACACATTGTCAGTATCTGAGGTTCGCCTACCACGGGAAGCATTTCCAATACTGGGCACTTTCGTTCGGTTTGAAGTCGTCTCCGAGGGTGTTCACCAAAGTCTTGGTGACACTAGTAGCGGTATTGAGATTGAAAGGTGTGTCGTTATTTCCTTACCTCGATGACATTTTGATTTGAGCAGAAACGGATCAACAGGTGAGGACCCATCTGTTATTAACTCTGAAGGTACTCTAGGAGCATGCATTTGTTGTCAACATGGAAAAGAGTGTTTTGGAGCCATCTCAGATATTAACACACCTGGGAGTATTGATTCATTCAGCACAGGACAGAGTGTTTGTGACTCAAGAGAGGAGAGACAAACTGTGCCTGATGATAAACCAGGTAGTGTCGGTGGCGGAGACACAGGTAATGACATTAGCATGTTTACTGGGACTGTTGGTCTCATGTCAGGACTTCGTACCGTGGGCAAGGTTTCATACCCGACCGCTGCAGATTTTCTTGTGACGATTTCAGAAGGACATTGCACACAAGAGAAGCAGGAGGGTGAGTGTGCCTTCAACTCTGAGACAGGAGATGCAATGGTGGCTGCAGCCATCTCAGTTGGAGATGGGGGTTCCTCTAAGAGAGCCTGAGAGAGTTGTGGTGACAACGGACGTCTACCTCTGTGGAAGGACCTTCTGTTACAAGGAGAGTCGATGCACCCCAGACCAGAGATGTTAAACTTAGCAGCCTGAAAATTGAAGGGAACACATCCAACCAGTGCTGAGGGCGCTGCACTGGCTGCCAATAGCGTTCCGGATACACTTCAAGGTTCTGGTTATGACCTTTAAAGCCCTTTATGGTCTGGGGCCTGTCTACCTGTGGGACCGCCTTTCCCCGTATGTTCCCCCGAGAGCACTAAGATCTGAGTCGCAGGACCGGCTAGTCCCCCCTGGCCCAAGGGATGCCAAACTAACAACTACTAGAACTAGGGCGTTCTCCTTGGCTGCACCAATATTATGGAATCAGCTCCCTCATGAGATCCGCGCTCTCCGGGATCTCTGCCAGTTCCAGAGAGCGGTGAAGACGGAGCTATTCCGCCAAGCATTTAACAACCTGGACTAAGCATGATAGCACTTTATAGTTGCCGCCATGGGTATGTTGTACTGTGTGTAAATTACGATTTTATTGTACTGTTATAGATTGTTTTAGAGGCATTGTTTTATTGGTTTTAATGTTGTAAGCCGCCCTGAGCCGCTTCGGTGGTAGGGCGGGATAAAAATCAAATAAATAAATAAATAAATAAATAAAGGACCTAGTTAGTTGACACTGTTTGCATCTAGGAGACAGTCTACATAGAGGGTGTATAACCGGATGTGGCAGGTTTTCCAGACGTGGTGCGGGGAGAAAAGGGTGGATCCTTTTCGGGCCCGAGTAGATGATATCCTGGCTTTCCTCTAAAGTGGGTTAGAGAAAGGTTTAAGTTCTAGTACCTTGAGGAGGCAGGTGGCAGCTCTGTCAGTTGTGCAGGGAGCCAGAAAGGGGGTTTCCTTGGGGCAACACCCACACATCAGGGGGTTCCTTAAAGGGACGGTTTTCCTTACTCCCCCGCAGGTGCACAGATTTCCTACCTGGAGCTTGAACACTATCCAAGGCCGCGTTTGAGCCTATGGTGGTCTGTCCATTGAAGGAGCTCACCTTCAAGACAGTTTTCCTAGTAGGGGTTACCTCGGCCCGCAGGGTTTCTGAATTAAGGGCACTGTTGGTGCATAAAGAGCTGTGTATTTTTCATGCAGATAGAGTAGTCCTCAGACCGGATCCGGCATTCATCCCAAAAGTAAACTCAGTGTTCCATAGGGCTGAGGAGATAATTCTTCCCAGCTTTTGTCAGAACCCTGCACACGAGAAGGAGAAACGCTGGCATTGGTTAGATGTCCGTAGAGCGTTGAGTTTCTATTTGGACAGGACCAAGGCATTTAGGAAGTCTGAGTGCCTGTTTGTGTCCTTTAGGAAAATGAGTCTAGGAAACCCCATTTCGGTGTCCACCATTAGTAGGTGGGTGCGGGCCTGCATTACTGAGGCATACAAGGCTCAAGGGTTAGTGCCACCTGAAGGGGTCACTGCTCACTCAGTGAGGGGGGCAGCTACGTCAGCAGCATATCGAGCTTTTCCATCATTGGAAGTGATTTGCAAAGCAGCTACCTGGAGGTCGGTTCATTCATTTTCAAGGCACTATAGGGTTGACAGGTTGACCTCGGCCGAGGCAGCCTTTGGTAGGAGAGTACTACAGCAGGCTTGGTGAACACTGGAAGTTGTTGGACCCACCCTGGGGAGGTACTGCTATTTTATGTCCCAGGAGTAAGGAGTCAAGGACTGCCCCACTCCAAGGACCAGTGGAGAATGGAAGATTTTATTCACTTACCATGAAGCTTCCTTCTCGGTGGTCCTGGAGTGGGGCAGTCCTCCCCACCCGTTTGGAGGAACGAGTTTCAGTGGTTATTAAGGCCTGGTGTTTGGCTGGGGATGTGATGAGTGCCTGTATTTCTTTTTCCCTTCCTGGGGCGAGAGCCCAGACTGGTCTGGTGGAACTGTTTATTTTTCCTGTGTTGATGGTTGAATAAAGTTCTTGTTGATTCATTAATACCCGTGGTTGTTCCCCTTTATGGTTGGGGGGCAGAAGGTTTATTTTCTTTTTTACATGATATAGGTGTGGAATCGTTTAGGGGAGGAGTTTGGCTTGGATTTTGACTGGTGATCCACAGGACAAGCCACTCCCCTCCAGGATCGAAAGTCAGCCGGCCCTGCGTTGGAAGGGGGAGGGGCAAGTCCCAGGAGTAAGGAGTCAAGGACTGCCCCACTCCAGGACCACCGAGAAGGAAGCTTCACGGTAAGTGAATAAAATCTTCCATTTCCTGCAGGAGCACACAGGAGTGAAGCTCCGGCGGTAAAGAGCCCAGGGAGTGGGCACATGCAACAAGCCCCACCCCCTGCTCCCAGCAGCCTTCAGTCAGAGCAAGAAGCAGCCAGGTAAGTTCCAGAGCCCCCCCCCAGCCCAAAACAATCCAGTGGCACCTTTAAGACCAAGTTTTATTCAGGTACAAACTCTCCCTCCTCTGCAAGGACGGATGTGCACGTTCCCCCCCCCAATAGCTAGCAATCTAAAACAGTCCAGTGGAGCCTGAGCGGTGGGTGTTTCCTTCTGACACACTTCCGGTGATGTCAGGGGGTGTGGCATATGCAAATAAGTTATGCTAATGAGTTGTGCTAATGAGCTCCTGCACCTCTTTTTCTACGAAATGACCCCTGGATGTAGTCAAAGATGGTTGTCCAATTCCCAAACTCCTGGCCACAGAATAATCTGTTGTGGAAACGGAACTACTGGATTTACAGGAGAACCTGGGTCTGAAGATGATCCATAAGTCCAAGTCAACAATTGAGTTCTGGAGGCAAGTTCCAGAAATAAAATAGCCTGAACTGAAGAAAACCACTGTGCAACTCATCCAGTTTTCAGCACAACATACTGCTGTGAATCACTGTATTCTGTGATGAAGTTTGTGAAGTCAAAGCAATTTGTACAGCCCTGACAACATATCAGCCAGATTTTCAACAACTCAAGTCCAAGATGGAGACTCACAAGATTTCTACTAGCAGTAAATAGCCAGTAAATGTCTCTAATTTAATTAGTTTCCATATTTTCATCGATATTTTGACCAGATATTTACTTAGGCAAATAAATATTATTAGCAATATCTGCTTTAACCCCTTTTGTTTTTATTTTTGACAGTCTCATTTTAATGTCAATATAATGCAAATCTGCATATTTCCCAGTAAAAACATTTGCGTAATATTCGGTCATGTCTTGCAGCTCTCAAACATCTGACATTTATTCTGTGTGGCTCTTAAGTTAAGCAAGTTTGGCCCTCCACAGTCACTGCCCCAGATTCCCTGAAATTTCCCAGGCTGGAGTTGGCACCCCTTCTTATTCATAGTGTTTAGGACTGCATCATGAACCATCTACCAGGTTCTTAAGGACAAGCAAGCAAGCAAGTAAGCAAACAAACAAACAGGAGACCAAGTCTTCAGCTGGCAGATGCTGTAGATATGCCTCATTAGCTGAAGTCTATGTTCAAAGCTGAAGTTTCTGTTTTTATATCCTTAAAAAAGATATAATAATTTATACAGAAGTATTATTAAGTACAGTACTAAATACTAGTTCTTTTTTTGTTAAAAAGGTGCAAGTACTAGTGTAGAAAATTGCGATGATCTCCACCTATCTCCCCCTTACCATAGATCCCTGCTAGGCTGTTCCTGAAGTTGCTCTCTGGTTGAGTGGGAGGGGCCAGTGCACAAGGATCAGGGCTTGGGAGAGCCCAGAAAAAGGTGCCAGGAATACTATCACAAAAAAACCCTTGCTTAAGACCTAATGTCACGAACGCGGTACCAGGCCAGGTGAGAGCAAGATAGTTCAAAGGCAGTCCAAAGTCAAAACCGGGCAAGCAGAAACACCGAGAGACCAAGTCCAAATCACCAACCGTTAGAGTCATCGTTAAAGCCAGAGTCCAAAGAAATCAGAAGCCAGAGAGTCTGAGGTACAGGTCAGGAGCGTGGTCGTACGAGCCGAGAAGTCAAGAACGAGGAGCCGGAACAGGAACACGAGTGGTGAGGTGCAACGCTTCATCCAGAATGACAAGTTGCTAGCACAACTAGTTGGTGTGAGTGCGAGAGCTAAATAGCCCGTAAGGCTGTCGGCAATTAGCGCGCCCTGATAGTGTCCTGGCTCCCGCTGGTACTCAGGGCTAAAAGAGCGCCTACCGCACGTGCACGCATCCTGCTGCCGGGATGCCATGTCCCATCGGCGTTGTTCCAGCAAACAGGATACCAGTGGGGGTAAATCAGGGGGCGTGTTGGTCCGGCGTGCGTATGCTTCAGCTGTTGCTGGAGCAGTTTCCGTGGCTTCAGTCCTGTCAGGTGTGGGGTTTTCAGGAGCCGGGAGCTCATCCCCAGCAGTACTTAGGTCTTCTGCTGGGGCCAAGTGCTCAGGTTCAGCATCAGCCGTGACAGAATTGCTCGGAGGACACTGCGGTGAACATGGTGTGTCCCTATTGCATCATATTTCTTTTTTGCATATTTTGCTCCCTCTATATCTGTATGTCAGGCATAAAACCCTGCAGGGAGATAGGCTGGACACAACACGATAAAATATCTAATTGACCACCAGAGGGAGCAAAACATATGCAGAAAAGAAAAACCCCAAAGCAATAGTGGCATACGAGCGATTCCAAGTGAAAATGCGAAATTGACAAGGACAGTCATATTTGTTTAATCAGTTCTGCCCCATCCCTATCTAAAAGGGGACTAGTTCTGACCACAAAATAGGATGTGGGGGAGAGAGGTCAAATACGCAGTTTTGGCCTTATGTCCCCAGGGCAGTGTCTCCTTAATGTCCGATTCCCCATTCATTCAAAGTAAATCCACGTTTGATGAACAAAATAAGATTTATTAGAAGAGATGGTTAGATCAGGAACACAATCATTGTTAGTAATGACTACAACAGTCCAAGGGAAACATAATAAAGGAACTTGAACCGAGACAGGACCAATGAGCCCAATTCCCGCTGGCGGGAGTGTGATAAGTCTTAGCGCCCTTTTCTTGGGAACACAACGGTTCATACTACATAAACATAAGTTCATTCTCAGGCCTCAGAATACATAATAAAGAGAGCAAGCCATAACTCCTTCCCACCACCAGCTGGTTAACCTTGAGCAGTTCCGCGGTGTGCTAGCAACAAAAAGTAAACACCTACACAAGGGCAACAGGAGGGGGGATGAATCGAGTACAGTATACCATGCAGAACAAAACATACAACATAATGGCAGCTTGCTGACATACTGCCCACCTGAAAATACACTTTAACCTCCATCTCCCGGTTTGTCCGGGAACTTTTTGTGAAACTCTCTGAGCATGTAAGGGGCCCGAATATCCCCTTCTTCCACCCATTCCTGGTGCTGGGGTCCGAAATCAATCCATTCAATCAGATCAAACAGTTTACCACGTTTTAACTTACAATCCAGAATATCCGCAGTCTCGAAATGCTCTTCCCCCTCAACCAGTACAGGGGGAGGGGAATCTTGGGTTTTTTCCATTGTGATGTGCAAGAGGGCCTTTTGAGGAGGATCATATGGAAAACTGGGTGCAGGGATCTTAAATTTTTTGGAAGGTCTAGTTCATTGATGAGCCTGCGAACTGGGAAAGGACCTATATATTTCCAACACAACTTTTTACAAGGTCTTTGCAGTTTCATATTCTTAGTAGACACATACACCAAATCACCTGGCTGCAGATCCCAACCCCCCACCCTACCTCTGTCACCCTGAAGTTTATAAGCAGCTTTAGCTGCATCTAGAGTTTGGCAAATAGTTTGTGCTTATGCAACATTTTCAGAACATTTCTGACCAGTTTCACATGAGAGGGGAGGTCCTGAGAGTACAGTAAAATGTCGTCTAGGTAAATAATAGCCCCTTTAAACAAAAACTCATGGAGGACCTCATTAATTAGGTTCATGAAGACCCCAGGAGCCCCCTGCAGACCGAAAGGCATCACGAGGTATTCAAACTGCCCCAG
>NW_015174908.1:117956-127325 GCF_001447785.1 Gekko japonicus
TCCCGAAGGCCGCTCCCACGATGGGAGAAAGTTTCTCGGGTGCCCCGCGAATCAAACATAGCCCAATCGTCCAAATCGGTTGCTGCTCCTGTGCCCCATTTGGAAGGGGTCGGAGGCGGCCAAACGAGGGGTGCGTGTCTCGGCACGGCTCCCCCGGTTGCTCCCGTCGCTGCTGCAGAGACCGGTACTGACGCGGCGGTGGCAGCAGGAGAGCTGGAGGTGACCGGTGTGGATCCCTCCGAGATTGGTATTTCTCCCTCAACCCCGCTCATGGTTGCTCAGATTCGGGGTGATGGAAAGAAAGGGGATTACTAACAAAATGTCCGATTCCCCATTCATTCAAAGTAAATCCACGTTTGATGAACAAAATAAGATTTATTAGAAGAGATGGTTAGATCAGGAACACAATCATTGTTAGTAATGACTACAACAGTCCAAGGGAAACATAATAAAGGAACTTGAACCGAGACAGGACCAATGAGCCCAATTCCCGCTGGCGGGAGTGTGATAAGTCTTAGCGCCCTTTCCTTGGGAACACAACGGTTCATACTACATAAACATAAGTTCATTCTCAGGCCTCAGAATACATAATAAAGAGAGCAAGCCATAACTCCTTCCCACCACCAGCTGGTTAACCTTGAGCAGTTCCGCGGTGTGCTAGCAACAGAAAGTAAACACCTACACAAGGGCAACAGGAGGGGGGATGAATCGAGTACAGTATGCAGAACAAAACATACAACATAATGGCAGCTTGCTGACACTCAAGCAATTTTGTCTGGTGTTACAGCGGGGTTGGGAGAAAAGGGCCTGAAGCAACAGGCCATTGGGTGGGGTCAGATTATCTCACACAAACGCTCCCCAATGCTTTCACCTGGTACTTTTCTAACGTGGCAAGGAATCGAGTACGGCTGGGGAACGCCTGACAGCTGTGGCCGTGTGAACCGGCCCCTTCAATCCGTTTGAGAAACGTGCCTCTATCGGGCCAAACGGCCAGTCTGAACTCACCCCAAGTGTATGAGGGGATCTGGAAGAGAGAATTGGCCTCCTGCGGAAGCACAGCTTGCAACAGATTTTCATAGTAGTTGAGTTGTAAAGCTTGGATTCGGATTCTGTGCTTGCATTTTGCACCATTCCTTATTCTCTGCTGTTGTTGTTGTTTTGTTTTCTGAATCGCAGTGCACTGAAGGACTTTTCCTAATTGGGTTGGGGACACCACTTGTGACGTGGCGGTTGGGTGTGGCAGCCGAAGGTTTTTTTTTTTTTTTTTGCTTTGTGCAATTTCTCTATCGCCCAGTTACAACCTTCCATTTAAATCCCTTCAGTTTGGTGTTTGCACACGCACTTTGGATGTTAGTGCAAACTGAAACGGTTGCTGATTGAGCTTCTCTTTTTGAAAATAGTGCATTCATGTCTCTGTGTGTCGACTGCATCCCTCTATTCATCCAGATGGATCCTGAGCAGTTTCTGAAGGAGGCAATGCAAAGGGCCGGGGGGAGGGGGGATCCGGTGAAATCATTATGCTGTGGGATTCACTTCAACTTGGAAGTGAACAAAAAAAATTGCCACAGAAGTGCTCTCAGAAAATGCAGGAAAACACTGAGCAGAAAGAGAAGCAAGCACTAAAGGGAGGAAAATGCATTCAGAAAGGAACCTGCCGCCACCCCCATCCCACCCCCGAGATGCACACTGAAGGCGACAGAAAACACTCCTACATAATAGGCCAATTGATGGGAAAGCAGGGGAGACACTTCTTTTATCCATAGATTCTCCCTTCTAAATTCATCCCAGGACTTTTTAATTTTGTTTTTGTTTTCTTGATCAAGGTTTTGAAACTGAGTTGGGAATGGGGGAAGAAAGGATCTCTCTCTCTCTCTCTCTCTCTCTCTCTCTCTCTCTCTCTCTCATGGGGGAGAGGGGGAGACAGAGAGAGAGAGAGAAATATGCAAAGGAGACCACATGAACATATGAGCCAGTTTGGTGTAGTGGTTAGGACTGCAGACTCTAATCTGAGAGAACCGGGTTCACTTCTCCACTCCTCCACAAAAGTTCTCTCAGAGCTGTTCTCTCACGAGCAGTTCTCGAGAGAGCTCTCTCAGCCCCACCTACCTCGCAGGGTGTCTGTTGTGGGGAGAGGAAAGGAAAGGAGATTGTAAGCCTCTCTGAGACTCCTTTGGATAGTGAAGGGTGGGGTATAAATCCAATCTCCTCCTTCTCCTCCTCCTCCTCTTCTTCTGAATCAGATTTATCAGTCTCTAAATGGCTGATTCCACACTGGTTTTTTCCCTCCCTTGTTTTACGAAACTCACATTGGAACAGAACTCCCCCTCCGCATTGCATGCTGCTTTCACTTCCTTTGATTATCGGGTTTTACGGTAGCTTCCGCACTCCATACCACTTTCAAGTTCTTTGATTGTCGGATTTTATTGTACCTTCTGCATAGATTTATGGCCATTTTATGGTCGTGGGGGTGTGTGTGACTTTTGCAGTCAGTACAGCATTGCCTCGAGGTATTTGAATGTGGTTTTGAGCTGCACTTTTTCTCCCCAGTTGAGGAAATGTGGAGCGAATGCCAGATGCAGAATTGCCCAACGTCAGTATTGCCTACTCCAGTGATGGCGAACCTTTTAGAGACCGCGTGCCCAAACTGCGACCCAGAACCCCACTTATTGACCACAAAGTGCCAACACGGCCATTTAACCTGAATACTGAGGTTTTCCCTTAGAAAAAACAACTCATACCTTAACTTAAGATGATCCAAACAAAGTAAGGAAAGCAATCCCAAATGCTTTCATTGACTTAAAATTATTTGGCAGAGAGTTCGACACTTTAATGATGGTCTGGGCCTGGCTGGGGCGATGGCACGCGTACCCACAGAGAGGGCTCTGAGTGCCACCTCTGGCACCCGTGCCATAGGTTCGCCACCACTGGTCTACTCCAACCGGCAGGCAGGGCCGGCTCACTCACTAGGTGAACTAGGCGATCACCTAGAGTGGGACGGCCCTAAAGGGCACCAAACTGCACCCGGCCCTGTACTCTGGGAGTTTCTTGATTATTTGTGTTTTTAATTCTTCCTAAAATGCATTTATTTTTTAAAATTGGTGGGCGCACGGGGGGGGGGGCAGAAAGGATCCTCGCCTAGGCTGCAAAATAAGCTGGAGCCGGCCCTGCCGGCAGGAGTTCCCAAGGCTCTTATGCAGAAGTCTTTCACATCACCTACTACCTGATTATCCCCACATGGTGACGGTGGGATTCATGGTGACGGTGGGATTAAACCTGGGAGTCGGGACCTTCTGCAAGCCAAGCAGATGTTCGACCACTGAGTCACATGACCTGTCCTCTGAGAACTGGGACATGCCCGAGGGGCCAGACATCCTTGCCGCTCTCCACTACTTCCCCGAGAAAATGAGAAAACCCGAGGTTTGGAGCCCTGCTTTTTGTTTTGTAGACTGTCGGTCTTCACTCACTACGCTAAGCAAAAACCAAGGAATGTGTGGATTTCTATTCCAATTAAAACATCAGGTTACTTTCAAGAATCCCGGGGAACTCACATGGAACCCTGGGGTAAATATAGGGCGTAAACAGTTCCAGCAGAGAAGGACTTTCCACACAAACAGCCGTGTCGCTTCAGAAGGAACCCTTCTCAAAAGCCATGCCAAGCCTCAGAGCAATCCAAAGGTTAACGTTGCAGATCAAGAAAAATAAACAGCCCGTGGCTAGCAAAACAACATTCTTTCCCCAAAAAATATCTCCTTTCAGCATCTGCATTGTAACAAAATGCTTTTCCAGTTGGTTTCCCCCAAATGCCCTGTTTTGTAGCACTTTCAAAGTGGCTACTGAGTCCTTTTACTTTGGATTTAATTAAATTCTTATATCAGTATGAGGGCAAGTAGTGAGACCACTCATGTGTGTGTGTGTGTGTGTGTGTGTGTGTGTGTGTGTGTGTGTGTGTGTGTGTGTGTATATATATATATATGCGCTACAGAATAATATTTTGTTTAGTTATGTCTGCTTACTATTTATTGGGAATCAGTGCAGCGTGGCAACAAACAAAGCAATCCTAAGGAGAGTTACCCCAGTCTAAGACAGTTTGGTGTCGTGATTAGGAGCAAGGGTTTGATTCCCCACTCCTCCACAGGCAGCTGCTGGTGTGACCTGGGGTCAGTCACAAGTTCTCTCAGAGCTGTTCTCTCAAGGGCAGTCCTCGAAAGAGCTCTCTCAGCCCCACCGACCTCACAGGGTGTCTGTTGTGGGGAGGGGAAGGGAAAGGGAGATTTGTAAGCTGCTCTGAGACTCCTTCGGGTAGTGAAGGGTGGGGTATAAATCCAATCTCCCCTTCTTTTTATTCAGTTGTCTTAGACTGGAGTAATTCTGCACAGGATTGCACTGTCCGTGTTATTCTTGGACAGGAGACACTTTTGTTCACCCCCCCCCAGCCACAAAGCTAACTTGGTGACGGGGCCGCCAGTTTCCAGGTTGTGGCCTGGGGTCCCCTGTGATTACCACAACCCATCTCCAGGCAACAGAGATTTGTTCACCTGGAGAAATTGCCTGCTTTGGAAGGTCGACTCTGTGGCATTAAGAACATAAGAACATAAGAGACGCCAATGTTGGATCAGGTCAAAGGCCCATCCAGTCCAACACTCTGTGTCACACAGTGGCCAGAAATACCAGTGCCATCAGGAGGCCCACCAGTGGGGCCAGGACATTAGAAGCCCTCCCACTGTTGACCCCCCCCCCAAGCACCAAGAAGACAGAGCATCACTTGCCCCAGAGCCCCTATCTATACCTTGTGGCTAATAGCCACGGATGGACCTCTGCTCCATATGCTTATCTAATTCCCTTTTGAAGCCGTCCATGCTTGTAGCACCCACCACCTCCTGTGGCAGTGAATTCCAAGTGTTAATCACTCTTTGGGTGAAGAAGTACTTCCTTCTATCCGTTCTAACCCGACCGCTCAGCAATCTCATGGAGTGCCCACAAGGAGTTCTTGTATTGTGAGAAAGGGAGAAAAATACCTCTTTCTCTACCTGTTCTTTCCCATGCATAATCTTGTAAACCCCAATCATGTCTCCTCTCAGTCGTCGTTTCTCCAAGCTAAAGAGCCCCAAGCGCCTTAACCTTTCCTCATAGGGAAAGTGTTCCAACCCCTTTATCATTCGAGTTGCCCTTTTCTGCACTTTTTCCAAAGCTATAATATCCTTTTTGAGGTGTGGTGACCAGAATTGCACACAGTATTCCAAATGAGGTCGCACCATTGATTTATATAGGGGCATTATGATATTGGCTGATCTGTTTTCAATACCCTTCCTAATAATCCCCAGCATAGCATTGGCCTTCTTTATTGTAGTCACACTCACTGTCTCGACATTAAACCCCGCTGAGGCCCCTCCCTCCCTTCCCCAAACCCTGCCCTCCTCAGGCTCCGCCCCCCCAAATCTCCAGGTATTTCTCAACCCTACTTGGTGACCTTGGGCCAGCCCCTCTCTGAGCCAAACAAGACGTCACCTTTATTCGTCTGTTTTCATGCATTTTCAAGTGTTCCTCAGAGCCATATAGCAGCCATGGGGAACGGCTTCTAAAATAAAAGGAGGTGCCCGAACAGTCTAAGAACACCACAGCGGGGCACGGGGGACTCCTGCCTCCACCCACCCACCCCGAAACAATTTTCTTACACAACACTTCAGAGGGAGGAGTTATTTTAATCCTACACAAGGAGCATGTGTGCACATGGAGTGGCAAAACTGGCAAACTAAGTCCTTCCCTCAGCGTGTTTTCCATGTGAGGAAACTGCTCAGGAGAGAGGCGGGAGGCCTTCTGCTTGTGGAGCCGCTCCGAGCCCACACGGTCTCTCCTTTAAAAAAAAATTAATTAAGAATCAGCTCTTGAAAAAGTGTGAAAATGGGTGAAAAATGTTAACCTCGAGTCCTGCCGTCTCTCAGGGCCTAACTGCATGATACATTGTCCTCTCGTCTCTCTCACCTCCTGCCTGCCCTAGATTCTGTTGGCCAGACATTCTGTGTTAGGAACTTAATTCCCAGGAGCAGGGCTTTTTTTGTAGAAAAAGGCCAGCAGGAACTCATTAGCATAACAGGCCACACCCAACAGCAGGAACTCATTAGCATATTAGGCCAGTTTCTGCTGTTAGGTGTGGCCTGTTATGCTAATGAGTTCCTGCTGGGTGTGGCCAACTCAGGAGCCAGCTGGAACTCCGTTCCTGTGCGTTCCTGCCCAAAAATAGCCCTGCCCAGGAGTATGGAGACCTGATTCGAACTGGGACCATACAAACAGGGTTGCCAACTTCCAGTTTTTATTTTAAGTAAACAAAGACCCCTTTGTGTTTGTGTCCTTTATAAAGTTTATATCTCCACTACCTGACATTACATCTTATGACACACATGGCCCGGCCCGACAAGGTCTCATTTATGTCAGATCCAGCCCTCATAACAAATGAGTTCGACACCCCTGATCTAAGCCAATGCCTCTTGAAGAATCCCCATCATGGATCAGTAAACTTTTTAAAAAAAATATTTAAATTTTTTTATTGAAGTAATGAAACATTTAACAAACAAGAAAAATATAAAATATAACTTCAGTTTCTTTTTTTGGGGTAAAAGTACCGAATTGAAGGGTACAACTGTACAATAAAGCAAAGATATACCAAAACAACAATATGCATAAGTATAACTTGCCATCTGGATATACCAAAATCTATGGTTATTCACAAAATTGGATCTGTATGGGCTATTCCAAAGAGGATGAGGGAATATGTCCCTCATTTTCTAAGAATGTTAAGATCGGAAACCATTTTGCACTGAATCCTGCATTGCAATGAATAGCCGTTATTTTGTTAAGTCTGTCTGTTATGCTTTCCATTACATACTGATCCCACATCTTTTGGAACCATACCTGGATAGTGGGAGGGTTCGGATCCTTCCATTTAGAAGCTATTGCAGTTCTGGCAGCGAATAACATTGTTTCAAGAACTTTCTTATGATGATGTTGCTTAATAGACTGTGGCCATATTTCCAACAACAAGTGTTCAGGTGTTAGCTCTAGGTCTATATCTAGAATTTGTTTTATTTTCTGCAATATTTCTTTCCAGAATATTTCTATCTTTGCGCACTGCCACCAGCAATGTGCAAAGGAACTATCCATACTGCAGCCCTTCCAACATTTGGGTGAGTATGAATTTGTTATTCTTGACAAGGCTTTAGGTGAAAGATACCACCTAGTAATGATCTTAAGACGTTGGAGATCTGCGTAATGGGACCTTGGAGTAGATTTCCACGATTTCCAGATCTCTGCCCATTGTGTTTCATCTAGTGGGGTTAAACAATCTTTTTGCCATTGTTTTTGGTATGAAAGTTTTGGAATCTCAGTGACCTTTAGGAGCAATTTATAAATTGAAGAAATCATCCCTCTGTTTTGGGTGTTAAAATTTCTAATGATTAGTTCAAAGTCTGTGTGTGGTTTGGCAACAATTTTTCTCAGTTTTAGTAGCGTAGTTGTGTGTTGGATTTGGAGATATAAATGGATCAGTAAACTTTTATTGACTTTGTGTTCTGATATTTTTACGACATAGATTGACATCACGATATCAGATGATTCCAGATACAACAGAGGATATGGCTTTTGAGTGTCCAGTCGATCTACAGCACCATGTAGTTAGTTCTATATTCAAAAGAGGTTTTGAGGGTTATGATTTATCCCATTGGTCAAACATCCTTAATCCAAGGAATCAGGGTCGCATACATGGCTTTCCCCCCACACACACAACAACAACCGTAGCTCCTTGGACCTCTGCCACAGTTATATAAGCTTGTATGGGGGGGGGGTTTAAAAGGTACTGAATGTGAAACTAATTCTTCCCAGCTCTTCCATCACTAGAAACTAAAGAAGCCATAAAAGGTTTTCACTTTTCTTCCAAATTCTCTTCCCCCTCAACGAGTTTTGATGGATTCTTATATAACTGGAAATGTTTCACATAGCTGTAATTTCCCAGGCTTTACTAAAGCCAAACTGGCATTCCGGGCAGAGTTCTCCACTTCCCACTTTTTTCAAAAGTCATTCGAGCTGCTACCAATAAGTTCCCAATAAATTCTTTTCCACCCGTTGGAGCCCATTCACGTGGACGCGCCAGCAATGTTGCCACTGGATCCTCTCAGAGCTGCAGTCGTGCTGATTCACACAACATCCTGCAGGACCACCAAACGTGGGGAAGTTTTGCTTTAATTGCACCCTTTTCTGCTTCGGTAATTTGAGAGCCGATATTTCTTGCAAATGAAGCTGCTCACTACGTTTTGTCACCAGGTGGAGAAGATCTCCAGCGGGGGATATCCAGGCAGCTTTTTTTTGTTCCCCCTTTGTAATGTATTCAGCCTGACATGCCCGGACTTGCCCGGGCTGGCCAGGCACAATTCCTATGTAGCTTCAGTCGAAAGACAAAGGATCCGAAGGATCCTAGCCGGCCCAATCAAAAGGGCTAGCTTCCCAGCCGGGAGACCAATGGTCGCCCGGTTACTGTAAATAGCCTATGGGAAGTAGAGGGTGTGTTTAGGTGTGCTTGGTGGCGGGTTTTCTGAATGCATATAAACCGGCCTGCGAGCCGGTCAGTTGTCTTTGTCCTGAACTAAATAAAGGTATGCTTAGCTGAAATCACTCTCCGTCTGCATACTTTTCACCCTTGAAAGGCACAGGTCTCTTTCCACCCCCATCCACCAAACTGTTCAGAGGTTCTCTTTTTTTGTTTCACACTTTATTACATCACTGGCCACTACCCTTTTTTGCTCATAGATCAATTTCCTCAGTCTGGTGGCAGACGGGGGGGGGTACCAACGGGAAGGTTCTCCATTCAAGCAGCCACTTTAATGCCAACTCTGGGTTATATCATCATCATCATCATCATCATCATCATCATCATCATTATTATTATTATTATTACTACTACTACCCCGCCCTTCACTACCCTCAGAGCGGCTTGCAATCTCCTTTCCCTTCCCCTCCTCACAACAGACACCCTGTGAGGTAGGTGGGGCTCAGAGAGCTCTTTGGAGAACTGCTTGTGAGAAAACAGCTCTGAGAGAACTTGTGACTGACCCAAGGTTGTGCCAGCAGCTGCATGTGGAGGAGTGGGGAATCAAACCCGGTTCTCCCAGATTAGAGTCTGCGGCTCTTAGCCACTACACTAAATTGGCTCCATCATCGTCGTCATCATCATCATTGTCATCAATAAAATTTATAACCCGCTCTCCCTGGAAACCAGGCTCAGTCAGAGCGGGTAACATCATTTGTAAAAACATTCAATTCATGAGATTAACAAATTTTGAAATACCTGGAGATTTGGGGGGGTGGAGCCTGGGGAGGGGAGGG
>NW_015174908.1:129094-143616 GCF_001447785.1 Gekko japonicus
GTGAGCAAGCCATTTGGCTACTGCATAAATTAGTTTGCTTTGGAGCCATCCTTCCTGAGCTAAGATAAAAATGTGTGAGCCGGAGGCTAAAAAACTGTGAGCTAGCTCACACTAACTCAGCTTAGAGGGAACACTGATCCAGATATTGGTCCGCGTTTTCATTCGTAATCTGAACGCATGTCGGTTCTTCCTTACAAACAAGTGTACACGTTCCTGCAGGTTATAGCTGCTGCATTCACTGTAACATGTGAATGGGGCTACTGAAACAGACCTCTGGTATATCAAAATCAGCGTGGTCAGACTGGCAACGGTTCTCCGGGGTCTTCAGCTGAGGTCTTTCACATCTCCTACAACCTGATCCTTTTAACTAGCGATGCCGGTGATCAGGGGTCATTTCGTAGAAAAAGAGGTGCAGGAGCTCATTAGCATAACTCATTAGCAAAACTCACTTGCATATGCCACACCCCCTGACATCACCGGAAGTATGTCAGAAGGCAACACCCACCACTCAGGCTCCACTGGACTGTTTTGAATTGCTAGCTATGGGGGGAACGTGCAGATCTGTCCTCGCAGAGGAGGGAGAGTTTGTACCCGAATAAAACTTGGTCTTAAAGGTGCAACTGGACTGTTTTGGACCGGGGGGCCGGGGGGGAGCTCTGCAACTTACCTGGCTACTTCTTGCTCTGGCTGAGGGCTGCTGGGAGCAGGGGGTGGGGCTTGTTGCATGTGCCCGCCCCCTGGGCTCTTTACTGCCGGAGTTCCGCTCCTGTGCGCTCCTGCAGGATATGACCCCTGCTGGGGATTGAACCTGGGACCTCCTGGGTGCAAAGGTGATGCTCTGCAGTTGAGCCACAGCTCCGCTTGACCAAAAAAATAAAAATAAAATCAAATAGGTTCCAGAAAATCAGATGGTTCCTTTAAAAATGTATCACTGGAGAAAATCCAGTCGAGAGAGTCAACATTCCAATACTGTATATACAAATTTATCTTACTGAGAGGAACCAAATGTTAGGTTAAATTCTGGAAGGAACTTTGGAAACTTTTCCTCTCCCCCCACCCTGCCCACCCGCCAAGGGGGTCTCCAAGAAAAAAGAGGCTCACACTGACATAGCTTTTTAACACTGTGGCCAGTCTATTTCGCCAAGCAAATTCTGCCAGTCACAGTTGCCAAAAACAATATTGACCCAGCCCTTCAGCCAATCAACAAACACCATTCTTTCGCAGAGAGGATTTTTCTTGGTGGAAGTTCAAAGCAGAGCTCCAAGGATTTTCAAAACTATATAAAAAAAATTAGAGGGTTTAGCTTTCCAAAAAAAGGGAGCGAAAACCCTTCGGTTTGCTTTCAGACGCAGCGGGAACGCCAGGTCATTGCTCGTAAACACTCTGTGTCACCTTTTCAGGATATATTTTGCACATGCACACGCACTCATTTCCCGACCGGTTTCTTTCCCCTCTTGAAATTCTATGGGTCCCGATGCGGGCCCTGCGGTGAAGCTAAAAGGAAACAACCCTGGAACTAGTCAGTCTCCAGGCGTGATGCTGGAATCCTTTTTCACATTTCTTGCATCCATAATTCGAAGGCGATACTTATTTTGGCTCGCGTGAACGCTTGATTTTTAAACATTTCTCTTTGGGATATATTCGTGCAATGTCCCTGAAACTGAGAGCTGAAGCCCATTGTCCTTCTGGATTTCAGCCTGACACATGTCTTAGGGTTGCCAGGTGCCCACTGGCTGCCAGCTGGGGATGGGGGGGGTAGGGCTGTCAGATCCAGGTTGGGGAATTCCTGGAGAATTGGGGGGGGGAGCCTGGGGAGTACCGGGACCTCAGTGGGGTACAATGCTACAGAGTCCACCCTCCAAAGCAGCCGTTTTTCTCCAGGGGGAACTGATCCCTGTAGTCTGGAGATGAGCTGTAATTCCGGGGGACCCCCCAGGTCCCACCTGGAGGCTGGCATCCTTAGCATGTATCCCTCTTATACCTCCACAGTTTACTTATCAAATGGGGAGCAAGAGCAACCTGTCTTCAAAGTCATTGTCATTGATCTGTTGCTCAGCGGGCCACTGGTCCTGATTAGAAAAGAGCAAACCCAGGGCAGCTACTCTTGCAGAGACACAACAGGCAGCGTTCTGAAAGGCTGGTCGAGCATTCCGAGGTCTTCTCAGAATCCTGTTGTGTTGTGGGGGGGTTTTTGAGCACCCCGAAGGGGATTTTTTAATTGTATTTTTATAAACACTACAAACTACAACAGAAATAGGATAAGGGACTACATCTAAGGACAAAGTAAAGATACCCACTAATACCTAAAACCCCAAGAGAGGAGATCTTCTAATCATCTTACACAAACATCAATTCTTAATTCCACTAATCCCCTTACAAACTGAGTCAGATATATCATTGTCTTTTAAAATTCTTAAATTCAACTGTTATTAAGAAATACCCCCAAGCATCTCAATTCAACATTTTTTAAAGGCACATATCAGAGTCCTTCAGCCTTCACTTCTCCTTGCCCTGTCTCTTCCACAACTTATAAGGGCTTTTAGGAGTGGCTGCCCCTTCCTCTGAAAGAGAGTCCTTTCCGGAAGAGTCTGAGTCTAGCTCGCCACTGTTGAGATCTACTCAGTGAGGCTTACTCTGTGGCAAGTGCTCTTAGGATGATACAGCAAGTAATTCAAACAGTATGAGCCAAGGACACGAACATATGGGATGCAGAGACGCAAAAGAATGTGCCATTCCCAGTGGCGAATGTTCGGGAAGAGCCAAAATCAGAGCAGCAAATCATCCAGTGACACAACGGGCAGCTTCCTCTCTGAATGAGTGCTTTGGGACTGCAGAAGCCTGTAACTATTAAATTTATTTGTTCCTTTCAGCGGAGTAGTGTGCTCTGGCACGTAGCTGGGGAATGTCTGAATTAGTAACGCAGACATATGGGGCTGGATCCAGCCAACTTTCCCAATGCTGAGAAAAGGAGGAAGGGGAACCTCTTTGACCACCAAAAATGCAACTCCGGGGATCATGGGACCTTCATGGGGAAAAGTCATGCGGGACAAAAGAATTAGGTGAGACTGTGAAAAGTATCCATACGGAGAGTGATTTCAGCTAAGCATACCTTTATTTAGTCAGGAACAAAGACACCTTAACCGGCTCGCAGGCCGGCTTTTATTCCCTCAGAGAAACCCACCACCAAACACACCCCCACTCCCGATAGGCTATTTACAATGCCCAAGAGACCTATTGGCCTCTTGGCCTGGACCTAGCCCTTTCATTGGGCCTGGCTAGGATCCTACTGGCCCATTGTCTTTTGGCATGAAGCTAGTGGTGTTTGTGCCTGGGCAAGTCCAGGCATGCCCGGCCCTGACAGGGCCTGATACATTACAGACTGAGTGGAAAAAAAACTGCTTAGATCCAACCAACTGATTCAGCCTTTTTAATACCAGCAACTGCACTTAAGAGCAAGTCTCAGTTTTGCTTTGCTTAACCATAACATCCTTTTGTGTTTGCAGGCAGACAGTGGGCATGAAACTATGGCTGGAGACCAGTATTTTTGTTGCTGTTCAAAGAGAAGAGATACCCCACTCTTAGCTGTGGCAATTGGGCTTTGTTTATTTCTGCACTGCTTCAAAAACCTGGTTGGCTGTAAGAAACTATCTGACCAAGGACGGGAGGTGCACAGAAATTTATATATATATATTTTGGAATATATGAATGAAGAAGAAGAAGAAGAGATTGGATTTATACCCCGCCCTTCACTACCCAAAGGCGTCTCAGAGTGGCTTACAAACTCCTTTCCCTTCCCCTCCCCACAACAGACACCCTGTGAGGTAGGCAGGGCTGAGAGAGCTCCCTCGAGAACTGCTCTTTCAAGAACAGCTCTGACAGAACTATGGCTTGCCTAGGGTCATCCAGCAGCTGCAAGTGGAGGAGTGGGGAATCAAACCCGGTTCTCCCAGAGTAGAGTCTGTGCACTTAACCACTACACCAAACTGAATTAACAATTGATGCAACATCAAATGTTTTCGTAATTTCTGTTCAGGACGCAATAATTATACCTGCTTTCAAAACAGCAAGCGGGCAAGCCAGAGGCTTAGTAAGAGGAGGAAGAAGAGATTGGATTTATACCCCGCCCTTCACTACCCAAAGGAGTCTCAGAGTGGCTTACAAACTCCTTTCCCTTCCCCTCCCCACAACAGTGAGGTAGGCGGGGCTGAGAGAGCTCTTGATAGAAACTGCTCTTTTTCAAGGGCAGCTGTGCCAGAACTTGTGACTGACCCAAGGTCATCCAGCAGGTGCAAGTGGAGGAGTGGGGAATCAAACCCGGTTCTCCCAGAGTAGAGTCTGTGCACTTAACCACTACACCAAACTGAAATAATGAAATCTAAAACATATAATTAACACAAAAACTATGCACTTCAACAGCCCCCCTGGAGATTTTGGGGTGGAGCCTGGGGAGAGACTTCATTGGCGCATAATGCCACAGAGTGCACCTTCCAAAGCAGCCATTTTCGCCAGGGAAACTGGAGATCAGTTGAAAAGAGCCAGAGCCCAGGAGCACTTTAAAGACTAACCAAAGATGGGTAGCTGTGTTAGTCTGTCTTCAGCGGCAGAAAAGAGCCAGAGTCCAGGAGCACCTTAAAGACTAACCAAAGATGGGTAGCTGTGTTAGTCTGTCTTCAGCAGCAGAAAAGAGCCAGAGTCCAGGAGCACTTTAAAGACTAACCAAAGATGGGTAGCTGTGTTAGTCTGTCTTCAGCGGCAGAAAAGAGCCAGAGTCCAGGAGCACTTTAAAGACTAACCAAAGATGGGTAGCTGTGTTAGTCTGTCTTCAGCAGCAGAAAAGAGCCAGAGTCCAGGAGCACCTTAAAGACTAACCAAAGATGGGTAGCTGTGTTAGTCTGTCTTCAGCGGCAGAAAAGAGCCAGAGTCCAGGAGCACTTTAAAGACTAACCAAAGATGGGTAGCTGTGTTAGTCTGTCTTCAGCGGCAGAAAAGAGCCAGAGTCCAGGAGCACCTTAAAGACTAACCAAAGATGGGTAGCTGTGTTAGTCTGTCTTCAGCGGCAGAAAAGAGCCAGAGTCCAGGAGCACCTTAAAGACTAACCAAAGATGGGTAGCTGTGTTAGTCTGTCTTCAGCGGCAGAAAAGAGCCAGAGTCCAGGAGCACCTTAAAGACTAACCAAAGATGGGTAGCTGTGTTAGTCTGTCTTCAGCGGCAGAAAAGAGCCAGAGTCCAGGAGCACTTTAAAGACTAACCAAAGATGTGGCAGGGGAGGAGCTCTCACGAGAGCTCCTCCCCTGCCACATCTTTGGTTAGTCTTTAAAGTGCTCCTGGACTCTGGCTCTTTTCTGCCGCTGAAGACAGACCAACACAGCTACCCATCTCGATCTATCTCCATCAGTTGTAATCCCAAGAGATCTCCAGCCACCACCTGGAGTCTGGCAACCTTAGTAGGTAGTAAGCCACAACCACGTCCCTAGCTGGCATGGTACACACAGAGCCAAGAGCTGGCTGACGCCATCTTTCTTACCATGCCGAGGCTTTAAGAGGGGGACAAATGCTCCAGTACTCCAAATTCCTCCCTCCTCCGTTGGGGTTAGGTTTGGGCTGGGTGTGCCTGGGGCATCAAATATTTCAATCAGACTCTTTAACGTTGTCGTGTCACAGGGGAGGGGCTGTTATTGTGGCACTATCCTGATTTCCGGGGGGGGGGAATACAATTTTTACACAGAGGCAGCAGCGGAGAGGCCAGAGGAGGCCCCGCCTACCGGGTGAAAGGCAGCAGCTGCTCTGGGACAGGGTGGGGCACCTCATGAGAAGACAGCAGCAACCCGAGGCAAACCTAGCTGGAGTAGGGCAAGGCAAGGAAGGGGTTAAGAGAGCAACCAGGCTCAGAGAAGGGAGGGGTGGAGCTGGGCTTGACCAGTGTGGGAGGAGCCCCAGAGTTAAAAAGGGAGATGTCAGAAGGGACAAGGGAGGTGAGGAATGGAAGCTGGTTGAAGAAGGGAGAGGCGGCGGCGGCGGCAGCAGCTGCCACCGCCACCACCACCGCCACCACCACCACCACCACCACCACCACCACCACCACCACGGGATTGGCCTGGTGGAACTGCCCAAGGGCCAGGTACAGCTCAGCCCCCTGTGGTGTGAAGAGCAGAAACGGGCAGGTGGAGGGAACTGTGCTCAAGAGGAAGCTGTGGGGACTTTGCTACATCCAATAAAGAGGCAGTTAAGGAACACCATTGCATCTGGTGAGTCTCTGCTGCCTATGGAAGTCAGTTATGATGTCCTGCTGCCCCCCCGGGGGGGGGCACAACTTTGCTCCCTGTAACTCTCCCCAACATTGGGATTCAGTTCTTAGGAACCGTAGCCTTCAGGCTGGCAACACTACCTCGGGCATGAACTGAACCACAAAGAAAAGTTCATCATGAACCGAAGTCAGTAGTGGGTCTACTGTTATAAACTTGCTGCTCAGCTGTTCTTTGGGCTTTCTTGCACAGTAAAGGGACTGCACAAGAAAGCGAAATAACTGAGTGGCTAGGAGGAGGAGGAGGAGACTGGATTTATACCCCCGCCCTTCACTTGGAGTCTCAGAGCAGCTTACAAACCCCCTTTCCTTCCCACCACTGGGATTCTGATGTGGTCATGGAGAGGGGTGAGGTGGGGGCTAAAATGGAAACCACCCAGCATTCAGGTAGGCGCCCTGCTCGAGGTTCATTAGTACCGTCATGTCTCCTCCAAACTGGGAGGCCTGAGAACTCGGGGGGAGGGGGGGCGGAGATGCCTTGTCCCATTAACAGACGCTTCATAGGATGTTATTTAACAGGTGATGTTATTAAGCTCCATGCCTAGGGTTGCTAGCTCTGGGTCAGGAAATACCTGGTGATTTGGGGGCTGGAACCGGGGGAGGGTGGGGTTTGGGGAGGGACCAATGCCACAGAGTCCACCCTCCAAAGCAGCCATTTTCTCCAGGGAACCAACCTTGGTCCTCTGACGGTCAATGGTAATAACAGGCGATCTCCAGGTGCCACCTGGAGGGTGGCAACCCTCATGCATCAGGAAGCCGCAGCCAACCATTCCTGTGCATTAAACCTCCGTGGAAGGGATAGGCATTTTTCTCCGGGCCTATTGGCATCCCAGTAGGCCTATCTCCGACATACCTACGGGACCGCCTTTTCCCATACATACCCCAGAGAGCACTACAGTCTGGGTCTTAAAATCGTTTGACCCTCCCTGGCCCGAGGGAGACCAGGCTAGCTACTACCACAGCCAGGGCCTTTTCAGTGGCGGCCCCTATCTGATGGAACGAGCTCCCGGAGGAGATCAGGACCCTGCGGGACCTTTCACAGTTCCGCAGGGCCTGCAAGACGGAGCTCTTCCGCCAGGCATTTAATTAGGGGGCGCCGCTGTCATAGAGCCCTGGCTCATAGCTTTAACATCGAGGCAATGCGATAAGAAATTCTGAGCAGAAGAACATCTGAGAAGATCTGGGAAGTGGTCATTCATCTTGAAAATGAGCCATCTAAGTTAAGTTTTAACTGTCGCCAGCACCTTGTGTTTGTATTTTACCTGTTGTGTTTTAAATGATTGGATGGTTTCAACTCTATTTATGTGTGTATGGACACTGCCCTGAGCCTGCTTTGCGGGGAGGGCGGGGTATAAATCTGATAAATAAATAAATAACCAACTTTCCTTGGGGAACGTTTAGTGTTTCAAGCAGTGGGACACAGTGGTGGGTTGTGTGAGGACTTTTATTTATTTATTTTTTAAAAATGCACTCCTCCACGGCCAGATTTACATGTGAATGAGCAGGCTCATAATTGGGTTGTGCCAGGGCTGCTTTCAGGTGGGATGACACCAGATCTGTTTCTTTCTTACCTCTTTTTCAGAGCTCTTGTCTTTGTATGTTTCTTCCCCCCCAACCCGCCACCACCACCACCACCCCTGGTTTTTGGAGGGTGGAAGCCACAGCCTTTGTTCTGCGAGGCAGCCTATCTGTGGAGAGGGGAGAGAATGGAGCGCAGCAAGACCAGCCCGTGGTGGTTTGGCTGCCTGCCAAAGACCAAGAGCTCTTTCCTCTTACAAAACATGGCCCTGGTCTCTTTTCCCTGAACATAAGCTTGGCAGCCGGGAGCGTATTGGGGTAGGGGGAGCCATGTGTCATGATGCTACGATGCCACTGATGGGTCGATAGCCAGAAATGGGGTTCCTAGGCAGCCTAGCAACTGGCAGGAATTGGGGGAGAGGGTATGAGAGGAGGCTGCTCAGCCGATGGAGTAACTGTTGGGTTAAATGTAAAAAAAAGAAAGAGATCATTTGCCTTGGAAGGTCTGGAAGGTTTATATGGTATCCTTGATCTTCCACGTTTCCCGGTTAAGAGAAAAATGCTGCTCAAACAAATTGCAAAGTGTTATGTATGTACATAAATGCTTGAGCTTCGTCTGTTCAGCCATCTAAGGCTGGTATTGTAAATAGTACATTCTTTTTTCTTTTCTTTTTTAAACCCCCGAAGGGATATTTTTTAATTTTGCATTAAACTACAAACCACAAAGAAAATTAGGAAGGGGAACTACAACTAGGGATAAAGGAAAGATAACCACACTGAACTAAAAACCCAAGAGGAGGAGATCTTATTTCTGTTAGTGTAAATGTTAGTACCACAAGTGTTAGTATCACAATATGCTTGTAGAGTTCCTCCTCTTCTTCCATGTTTATATGTTATTATGTTAGTTGTTACAAGAGAACTTTCTGATCATCTTCGCGTTCTTTGCTTCAAAAGGCCAGTTTCCAAGTCCTTCTGCCTTTACTTCGGCTTTCTGTCTCTAAAATTGTAGACAACTTTGGCAGGTCCAGCACCCGTTTCTGTAGCAGAGTCTTCTTCCATTCCAGAGGTAGCAGAGTCACTGGATTTCGTTTCTTCCTCCTTAGACTCTTCCTCTGTTCCAAGCTGACGCCACAAAAACTGTTTAGCCTTGAAAATGGAGTTGATCTTAAAGATGACACCTTCCAGGATTGCCCACCTGTACGTTATTCCATTAGTTTTAAGAAAAGCAATCAAATCTTTGTAATTTTTCCTCTTTTGCCGAATTTCAAATGGAATGTCTTTTAGCATCTTGATCGTTACATTTCCCATTTTCAGTAGAGTTGCTGATGTTGCTTTTAGAATAGCATCTCTGGTCTGTCTTCTTGAGAATCTGACCACAATTTCTCCAGGTAGGCTATTTTTTAAAATATAATTGGAATATGCCCTATAGGCCATCTTTTACTAGTTCATCTGCTGTAGAGTCTAACACTGGAGCGATAATCTCGCTAAGCAAACTCCTCAGGTCCTCTTTCGCTGCTTCAGGAACTCCCTGGAACCTGAGAATCATATTGGTTTTTTCCATCTGTAGTTGCAGTACACGGTTTTCTTGAAGTTTTTGCTTTATTTCCACCTCTCCCAGTCTTTTCTTCAACTTCTTACTTGTGGTGTCCATCTCTTGAATTTTCTCATTAGCCTGCTCCACTTTCTTTTCCATTTCATTCAGCTGGAGCTGTTGAGATGCAAAGTTCTTATTCATCACAGTCAGTTGCTGGTTAATACCATTGAGTTGTTCCATCACCGGCTTGACCATGTCCACTAGTAGTTTAATGACGTCTGCACCCTCTTCCGGTTTGGGACTCTGACTGCCTGGCGGTTTCATTTTTAACTTTGTACGCTGGGCTGCCATTTTTCGGATTTGTTTACACTTCCCACTGCTTTCTCCCGACTTGAGAAACTCGCTCATGATGTCAAAAATCAAGTAAGTCTCTCACAACACACGCGCTACTTTCCTCCCCTCTTTCCCCCTTCGTGTCATTTATCGGTTATTCGCATAAGAGGCATCCTTCTTTGCATCCGCTTCTTCCCGCACGGGGGCATAAGAGGCATCCCTCTTTGCATCCGCTTCTTCTCGCCGGGGGGGGGGGGATCTGCTTTTTTTTTTTAAAGTCCATTTTATTCCGAACTCACGTTCATTGTCGGTCAGATTCTCTGACCTCGATGCATTTTAACGATCTTCCGCTCGATCTCCGGCGCTTGTCCCAGTCAAACCAGCTTGTGCCCGAAGGCCACACAGCGACTGGACTGTCAGGGTGGAGGGGAGCCTTGATTCTCTGGCATTATACCATTGAAGAGGCTACCCCCCAAAAGCCCTCTGGCCTGGAGCCTATCGCAAAGGCTCCACGGAGGTGTCAGTTGAGGTGGCACCCCTCCAGGCTGCTGGTGTGCGATTTGCCCTCCTGTGGCTCGGGGACAGCGACTGCCATCGCTGTTTCATAAACCAGAAGTCGTAAATAGTACATTCTGATTAGCTACTCTGCACAGTAGGCCAATCAGAACCCTAGAGAGGTTCTGGAGGGAACCGAGTTCATTGGTCCTTATGTTGATATTTTGATTGGTTCTTAACTCACCAGTGGGCGTGGTTATACAAGCCCGGATAGTTTAAAAGAGTGCCTGTTGCTCTCATGTGTGTGTTCATTCCTGTCTTGTTCTAATAAAGCTGAATCACTTGTTAATGAGCTGCCTGAAGTCTCATGCATAACACAAAGATTTTCTGACTCCAGTGGTAACAAGAGAAAGAAATTTTACTTAGAAAAATAGAAGCATGCCTTACATCACATATTCTGGTAGGTGCATTTCACTTACGGTGAGTGGATTAACTTCAAAAGGCTAACTTGCTACAGCTCCAAGTCCAGGTAAGACACAGAGGAAGAGAGGTCCCGTATAAGATGAAACAGAAGGCAAGCAAGAGGCTCAGCATCTAACCGACTGCCAAGTGTACCCCAGAGAGGGAGAGGGAGAGATTTCTCTTAACCCTTTCATTCCCAGATCCTCTTGCATGCAGAGTTACAATATCCAACAGTAACATCCCTTCCAGGGAAATCCTGGAAATGATGTCACGTCTCTGTAGGAATCGCTGAAAGCTTTATGGTAAAACCACAGGGTTTCTGGCAATCCCTAGAGAGGTGCAATGTCACTTCCTGGTTTCCCCTGGATTTGATGTTATGCTGTTGGCATGACTGCAATTTTTTAATTTGGCTCTCGCTGCTGCCGCTGCGCGTGGCGGTGGGAACAGCAGGTCGCTGGCAAGAGGTCTGCCATCATAGGAGGAAAACTGGCAGCTCTGCCTGGAAGTGATGTAATGGCATTACCACACACACACACACACACAGAGGGTTTTGTTCCTGCTGCTCCACTGAGTGAGGGCAGGAGCACTGCCCCCTATATGGAAAGCCTGCTCACTGCGTTCTGACGTCATCAACTTGAGGCATAACATTCCCTGAGCTCTGCAGTTTCCAGCTACTGTCACTAGTGTTTTAACTTGCAGTTTCTCGTGTACCCAACAAGATATTCTCTTGATTCTTTCACTGCAGTATTCCAGACACTTCACACTCGCTTACAGTGTGACTGAGTTAAGTTTCCCTTGCATATTTGAGTGCATGTTTCGTATAATTTACAAAGCATATCAGAGGGGAAAGTGGTGGATGTCTATTGTATGATGGTATGGTGTTGTCAAATAACTTCTGGTTTTCAGTATTACTTTTTATTTACCATTGACACTCTTGAGATAGAAATATGCACAAACTCATACTTAGGTAAGAAGTTTTCACATACAGTAAACAAAAGGGGGGGGAAATATTTCTACATGAGCCCTGATGGCCTCGGGTCGGTGGGAGAGTTTGCATTATGTATAATCTCAAAGCAGATCTGTGCAAGTCCATTTCAGCCTCCAGCCTTCCATTTTCTGGCCTGTGGTAATTATTTCCCCCCTCCCCCCGAATGTCATCCCAACTTTGCATGTGAGTATAAATTGTCAAATAATACTAAGAGGTTAATAACTTCTGGTTTTCTGTATTACTTTTTATTTACCATAGATACAGCATGAGATAGTAATATGCACAAACTCATACTTAGGTGAGACGTCTTCACATACAGTAAAATTCAATCATAATCTCCAGTTACCAAAAATAACACCTACACAGGATACTGTTGTACCATCACAAACGTTCAAGGGAACCAACAAATGAAATAGAAATTTAGTACAACAACAACAAAACCTTAATCTTCCTATGGAACGTCTTTTGAGTAAATTAATAACTTAGAGGAAAATATAGAAACTACACATTGTTGCCTTCAATGAATCTAAATCTCCCCAGTTGTCATTTCAACTCACGTTGTTGCAGTTCAGGGGCAAATATATGTGACAGGCACTTCTGTAAAGTTTTCAGTTTCCTCTGTTATGTTTGTGACAGTCTTTGACAACAACAACAATACAGTCCACAGTAAACAAAGACCAAGAAAAACCAATAAATAACAACTGTGCACTGACCAACCCACCCAAGAGCAATAGAAAAGAGACTTCAATACAATAAGAAATTCAAAGCATGTAATCTATCATTGGAAGCATTGCTGGCAACCGAAGGGGGAGGGCATGGGCACATATGCACACACACATGTACGCACCACCCACACCCACACACACATACACACAAATTTAAAAAAAATCAAAAGGGGGGGAATATTTCTACATGAGCCCTGATGGCCTCGGGTCCGTGGGAGAGTTTGCATTATGTATAATCTCAAAGCAGATCTGTGCTAGTCCATTTCAGCCTCCAGCCTTCCATTTTCTGGCCTGGTGGAATTATCCCCCCCCCAAAAAAAAACCCCAACAGTTATGATTTTAAAAAAGGAAAGAAACCGGCAATTTTCACCTGCCGTTTGTAGCTCCCCATATGTTATGAGCTCCACTCATAATTAGGAGTCAAAGTGAACATTTCTCCCCTCCCCCAGCCTCCACCTACCCAGAGTCTCTCTATTGCAAAGAAGGGGGGGAGGGAAAGGGAAGCTTTCTTCTGTGAAAATACAATCTGTTCTGTGAAAATACAGACGATTACTGTGTAAAAAAAATCCAAAAAACCCCCAACAGCAACCCCAGAAAAGCCCTGGGTCACTCAGAAACCAGGGGAAATGTTTCCGCTCGCTGGGCTCCGTCCCATCCCATCCCGCTCCGATCAGATTAACTTCCCCCCTCCCTCCAATCTCTTCCTTCCGAGACGGCCACTGTGAAAAAAACAAAACAAAACAAAAAAACAAACCCCAAAACCAACTCCAGAAACCCTCCCTTGTTTTTGCGACGATAAAACCAGTCCGGGAGAAAGAAAGAAAGAGACCCGTCGTCTTCTCCTGCTCCAGTCAGCCACACAGGGAATGTTATGCCTACTCAGGTCGCCATGGCAGTGAAGTCATGACGTAGTGGTCAGGCCTTCTCTTCAGAGGGTGGTGGCAGGAGCCCAAACAGCTGGGGCGGGAAGTTACCTGAAGGTGCGAGGCATGTGACTGGTTTCCCAGGATAATGGAAGAGAGGGGAAATCAGACGTTGGCCCCACACCCTCTTCCTTCCTTCCTTCCTTCCGGCCTGCCTGCCAACAGGGCACTTTGATGACTTCCCATAAGCTTTAGAAGACTGAATGATCCAGGTGGGCCTTCCCTGGCTGCTGGCTGAGTCTTGGTGGCAAATCAACAAGCCGATTGGTCGACTGCAAGATTGTACCGACCACGTTGTTTATTCCGCCCATCTGCTGTCAATGTGCAGGAAAGATCTCGTGGATGTGTTTTTACTTCGTCACTGTCAGTAACTTGAGACAGGTAGGCTAAAGCCGGGCCAGAAAAATAAATGAATGCACGCACATGAACAGTAGGAGGCTGTTTAAAGAGGTCGTGTCCGTCTCCGTCTTCCAGTCACATGCAAGATGCAAAGTCTCCTCCTCTCGGCAGGCGCAGTCTCTCATTTGGACTGGGATTGCAGTGTATAGAGAGAAGGACCTTCAACCTGCAACCCCCCACCATATTTTCCTGACCTGGAATAGTTGAGGGGGAATGTTATTCACTGCCTACACAGGTGAATCGGCACTTTATAAGTACAGTCGCCAACCTCCAGACAGTGCCTGGAGACCTCCTGCTCTTACAATTGACCTCCAGATGACCAAGATCAGTTACAAAGGAGAAAATGGCTGCTTTGGAAGGTGGATGCGGTGGCATTTACACGCTGCTGAGGCCCCTCCCCTCCCCAAACCCCACCCTCCTCAGGCTCCACCCCCCCAAATCTCCAGGTATTTTCCAAACCAGAACTGGCAACCTTAATCCCTGGGCCCTTTCCCCCTGTATTTTCTAGGGATTTTCCTCCAGTCACTGAAATGAGGAGATGGGAAGTGGAAGCTGGAGATATAATGATAAAGGAAATGGGGAGGCCCAGGGTTGCCAACCTCCAGGTGGCGCCTGGAGATCTCCTGCTATTACAACTGATCTCCTGATGACTAAGATCAGTTCCCCTGGAGAAAATGACTGCTTTGGATGGGGGATTCTATGGTATTATATCCTGCTGAGGTCCTTCCCCTCCCCGAAACCCCACCTTCCCCGGGTGCCACCCCAAAATCTCCAGGCATTTCACAACCCGGAGCTATGCTGAGGCCCCTCCCTCCCCAAACCCCACCCCCCGAAGCCCCACCCC
>NW_015174908.1:143712-143870 GCF_001447785.1 Gekko japonicus
TCAGAAACCTTTAATGGCATAAAGTAAAGAAAAATGCAATGAATAAAAGAAGGTACCAACAATGATTTCAGACATAAGATAAAAACGTTTTAAAGTTTAAAACAAGATCATCAGACATAGTATCTCAAACAATCTCAATCAAGAGTTCCCTGGCTTTG
>NW_015174908.1:147502-167680 GCF_001447785.1 Gekko japonicus
GGCCGTCTCCCGTGCGAGTTGGCTCCGGTCGTAGAACGCTAGCCTGCAGGTCATCTCCGATGGCTTGGGCGCATAGTGGTCCTGGGCTACCTTTACGATCTCTTCAAACGAGCAGGCGTCCAGGTCCTTCGGGGAGAGTAGACCTTCGGCTAGGGCCACCATGTCTGTGCCGCAGGAGGCGAGGAGGAATCCTCTCTTTTGTGCCTCGTCCGTCACCAATCTCTTCAAACGAGCAGGCGTCCAGGTCCTTCGGGGAGAGTAGACCTTCGGCTAGGGCCACTACGTCTGTGCCGCAGGAGGCGAGGAGGAATCCTCTCTTTTGTGCCTCGTCCGTCACCTTGTAGTACACGAGCGCGGACTTTACGCCTCAAACCCACGCACTCCATTTTTGCGGCCGCGCCGTGTCGAAGGGCGGCAGCAGGCTTCCCTGCCCCGGCGCGGTCGTCATTGCGCTGGACGGGGCTGAAACCGGGATCTGCTGGGCTGAAGAGGACTCAGTCATCGCTCGGCTGTGGGGCCGTTGCGTTCAGACACTCTCCGGCTGGGGTGGCCTAGCGCTGAATCCCACCTTCGTCGCCACTATTGTGTAGTGGGTTGACCGCGTGGCTAGGCCTACTCCGCTCCCATAACATGGTGCACGCTTGACTCTTACACAACTAAGACAAAGACAAACGGCCAGCAGGCCAACGATATACATATCCAGGGGACACCCCTGGATCCCATTGGGAGGTTTGAATTTCCCTCCTCCTTTCCCTTGGCTCCTATTGGAGAGACCAAGAGCCTGGTTTCCATTGTCCACCCAGGGTCAAGCCCTGGGTCATTGCTGGCCCCTTGTGGCAGCCAGCATACACAACACTGTCTGTCTGTCTGTCTGTCTGTCTCTCTCTCTCTCTCTCTCTCTCTCCCTCCCCCTCCCTCCCTCCCTCCCTCCAGGACATTTACATAGTTGAGGCCTTCTCAGGAAGCAGTTTGTCTGGAAATTCCAACTAAAGCTGCATGAATCAACTGAATGGGAAGTTTGGCAACCCAGGTGATTTCCCAGTTCGCCGTGAGGGCCGAGCTGGCTCTGAGCGTCGGGCACATGTTTTTCATCCATCTATATTTATCCTTGGGGTGGAAAAAAGACCATCTGCAGACGTTTGAAAAACAGTAGCGGATCCGAGGGCTCGGGGGAGCTGGGCAGCTAACGTCGTAGGCACTGACCAGTCAGTTCCATCCGCGAGCGCCTTTGTCTACCTTTCCAGCTGCAACGTTCTCAAGAACTGCATAATTTGCCCCCCTCAAAGAGCTCACCCCAGGATAGAAAAGGGTGTGCTTCGCTTGCTGTGGTGAAGACGCATCCAAACAAGCCCGGTTGCTCAAGTTTCAAAAATGGTTTTGTTTCTCTCAGTAGTGAGTCATGGAGAACCCATTGGCAGTTGGCCAAGAGGCAGCAGTAAGAAGAAGCAAACGAAGCAGAGATACAGTCATAATGTGAAGACCGTAGGAAACATTAATGATGTGGGTTAAGGGCCGTCAAGTCACCATGGCGACCCTCCAAAACATCCTATCGCTAAGAACCTAGCTCAGGTCTTGCAGACTGAGGGGCCCTCCTGGCTTCCTTGACTGAGTCCATCCGTCTCATCTGGGGTCTTCCTCTTTCCCGGCTGCCTTCAGCTTTTCCCAGCATTATTGTCTTTTTCCAGGGGCCTTTGCCAGTTTGGTGTAGGGGTTAAGTGCACGGACTCTAATATGGGAGAAGCGGGTTTGATTCCCCACTTCTCTACTTGAAGCCGCTGGATGACCTTGGGCAAGCCTTCATTCTGTCAGAGCTGTTCTCTCAAAGGACAGCTCTGGAAAGAGCTCTCAACCCCATTTACCTCACAAGGTGTCTGTTGTGGGGAGGGGAAGGGAAAGGAGTTTGTAAGTTGCTCTGAGACTCCGAGTGAAGGGTGGGGTATAAATCCAGGCTCCTCCTCCTCCTCATTCTCATAATGTGACCAAAGTACGATTTATTTATTTATTTATTGTCAGCTTTATACCCCACCCTCCCCGCAAAGCAGGCTCAGGGCGGCTTCCAATCACATAAATACATGATAAAAACGTACATAATACAAATTAAAACATTACAGTTAAAAAATAATACATTACAAAGTGCTGGCGGCGGTTAAAATTCAATCAGAAGGAATGCTTTCAGATGGATTTCCACCTTCCAGCATAAAAGTGCTTAGATGTTATTCTGCTCGTCAACTCTTATGGCAGCTGCTCAATGATGACTTTGCGGGCCGTGCACTATGGCGGCGGCGGCCCCTAATTATATGCTTGGCAGAAGAGCTCCGTCTTGCAAGCCCTGTGGAACTGTGAAAGGTCCCGCAGGGCCCTGATCTCCGGGAGCTTGTTCCACTAGGTAGGAGCCACCACCGAAAAGGCCCTGGCCCTAGTAGCAGCTAGCCTGGCTTCCCTCGGGCCAGGGAGGGTCAACCGATTTTGAGACCCAGACCATACTGCTCTCTGGGGTATATAAATGTGATAGCCTCAGTTCAGTCATCTTAGTTTCTAGGGAGAGTTCACACTGATTTGTCTTATTGGCAGTCCACGGTATCTGTAAAACTCTCCTCCATCACCACATTTTAAATGAATCTGTTTTCTTCCTGGCAGCCTTCACACCTGTACATAGTAATGGGGAATACTGTGGCATGAATTAACTCGATCTTGGTCGCTAGAGACCCATCCTTACCCTTAAGGATCGTGGCTGCCCTTCCTGGCCTCTACCCTCCTTTTAGTTCCTTGGTTGCCGTCTGCCTTTTGGTTGATGATGGAGCCGAGGAATAGAAAAATCTCAGACCGTTCCAGTTTCTTCAGAGTCAGCCTTGAAGTTGTGTGATTCCCCAGCAGTCACTACTTTCATCACCGGCCCAACAAAATTCTGTGTGGTGCCCTAACTAGTTTGGACTGGGATCGTATTTGTGTGTTTCATTTACAGTCCGTCTTTCTTCCTGAGACAAAGGGTAGATACCAGACAGTCAGGTAAGAACAGTACAATACATACAAACCAACAATAACCCTATAAACCAAAGTAGAGAACGTTGCAATTAAACACACAATACAGACAGTAAACTTAGATCTTAAAGAACAATGCTACAATAGACAGTGCAATGCCATTGGCCTGTAAAATGAGAATGCCATCGACGCAGCATAATGCATACAATGAAGACTGGCTTAGATTTCCACCAACGTTAACGACAATCGTAACAACAGTATTGTGCGTAGCGATGTCTTGTGCCCAACAATGACTGAAATGCCACCCGCGTGAACTACAATTGTGATGACAAGGTTGTGCCTAACAATGACTTGGCTCGTCTGGATTCTCATCCCCTCTTCATCCTTTGAGACTTTTCAAAAAGCAGCTAATCTGGGCTTTGCAACTGGGGTTGCATATACCAAGGGCAATTCTGCAGTATTCCCCACCACCACCCTAAACAAGAATGCTCCCTCTAAGCTGTGGAGTCTTGTGAGCAAAAATCCTACTTTGTGAGCTATGGGCATTAAAGTTGTGAGCGAGCGATTTGGCTACTGCATAAAATTAATCTGCTCTGGAGCCATCCTTCCTGCGCTAAGGCAAAAATGTGTGAACCAGAGGCTCAAAAACTGTGAGCTAGCTCACACCAACTCAGATTAGAGGGAACACTAAAGGTAAAGGTAAAGGTTCCCTTGCTCGAAAGCCAGTCGAATCCGACGCTAGAGTTGCGGTGCTCATCTCCGTTTCAAAGCCGAAGAGCCAGCACTGTCCGAAGATGTTTCCGTAGTCATGTGGCCGGCATGACTAAACACCAAGGTGCACGGAACGCTGTTACCTTCCCACCGAAGTGGTACCTATTTATCTACTTGCAATTTCTTGCTTTCGAACTGCTAGGTTGGCAGGAGCTGGAACTAGAGACGGGAGCTCACTCCGTCATGCGGCACACTCGGGTCTCGAACTGCTGAACTACCGACCTTCCACAGCCTGCAGTTCAGCGTCTTAACCACTTGAGCCACCGCAGCTCCAGAGGGAACACTGGTGGGCAGTAAATGTTTGAGATTTGAAAAGAAGAAGAAGAAGAAGAAGAAGAAGAAGAAGAAGAAGAAGAAGAAGAAATTGGATTTATACCCCACCCTTCACTACCTAAACGTGTCTCAGAGCGGCTTACAAACTCCTTTCCCTTCCCCTCCCCACAACAGACACCCTGCGAGGTAGGTGGGGCTGAGGGAGACCTTGACAGAAACTGCTCTTTTTCAAGAACAGCTCTGAGAGAACTACGGCTTGCCCAAGGTCATCCAGCCAGGTGCAAGTGGAGGAGTGGGGAATCAAACCCGGTTCTCCCAGATTAGAGTCAGCGCACTTAACCACTGCACCAAACCAAAAGGTGTTAAGCATCTATGTCCTATTTTGGAAAATAAATCAACTTTGCTCCCCCCACCCCCCGATTTACTTGAGAAAGTCCCACCCTATCAGTGTCTTCTAGATACGGTTAACCAGCCTCTCGGTGGTGGCTAGAGAGCTTCTGGGAGTGTACCTAATCTCCAGGTGACAGAGAGCAGTTTCCCTGGAGAAAAGGGCTGCTTTGGAAGGTGGACTCTGTGCCATCGTACCCGACTGACGTCCCTCCCCTCCCCAACATGGGTCTCCCCTGGATCCCCCCACCCCCAATCTCCAGGCACCTCCCAACTCGGGGCTGGCAACCCTACTTCTAGAATAGACATTGAGTGATTATTGCAAGAGGAACATATGGCGTTCATTAAGCCCATTTTTCCCCATTTCCCCCCCCTTCTGGATTACAATTGGAGGCAGACTTCACTCTTAACACTTGAAATGGTGAATCAGTTTTCTTGATGCACGTTCAAAACACAACTGAAGGATACCTCTGTTAATACTGGATCCCACTGCTCTGCCGTGCCCTTCGCTCAGTAATGCCTGTATGCTTTCTGGGAAAGGTAACGTTTCTGGGATTTCCAGCGGCAATACAGCGGCAATACAGACTAATACCAGCGGCAATACAGACTAATACCAGCGGCAATACAGACTAAGAGAACATAAGAACATAAGAGAAGCCAGTGTTGGATCAGGCCAATGGCTCATCCCGTCCAACACTCTGTCACACAGTGGCCAAAAATAACAGGTGCCATCAGGAGGTTCACCAGTGGGGCCAGTACACTAGAAGCCCTCCCACTGTTGCCCCGCCCCCCAAGCACCGAGAATACAGTGCATCCCTTGCCCCAGACTGAGAGTTCCTACCTATACCTTGTGGCTAATAGCTCCTGTGATGGACCTCTGCTCCATATGTTTATCCAATTCCCTCTTGAAGCTGTCCATGCTTGTAGCCGCAACCACCTCCTGTGGCAGTGAATTCCATGTGTTAATCACTCTTTGGGTGAAGAAGGACTTCCTTTTATCTGTTCTAACCTGACTGCTTAGCAATTTCATGGAGTGCCCACAAGTTCTTGTATTGTGAGAAAGGGAGAAAAGTACTTCTTTCTCAACCTTCTCTATCCCATGCATAATCTTATAAACCTCGATCGTGTCATGGAACCCTCAATCATATTGGGAACTCAATGCCTGCTTTCCTACCTTTCCCAGGAGATGTTGTCCATAGAGTGGCAGAGAAAGGTCAGAGCAATTCTACATGGGGCTTCTGGTATAGAATGGCATCTGCGCCCAATATGGTGGCTTAGCCTTTGTAGGAACCTTCGGCCACTCTGTTGACTCCTCGTGTGCTCCAGCACAGACTTTGGGAATCACCACAAATCCTTACTCAGAAGCAGAGCAGTGATTTGTGTCTCATCCAACTCTGCGCCATACATTGTCAGATTCCACAGCCAACAACTGAGTACACGCTTATCAGAAAGGTTATACTTTATTGCAGAGCTATAGATGCAGTAACAAAGTCACTGTTAAGAATGGTGTCGCCCCTACAAGCATAATGGGATATAGGGTATTCGTATGCACCCCCCCTCCTTAGGCCAATTAGCCACATTCCCCTGCGTGGGAGAAGGAGCCCCAGGCTGTTAGAGCCGAAGCTGGTAACTGACAGCGTTCCCACAGTTCCCTGAATCCCGGACACTACACACCACCTGCGAGGCCATAGATAAGCAAGCGTTACAGAAGCAAAGAAGGAATGCCACGGCACTTGGTACACAGGGCAAGCAAGCATCCCACCCCCAACCCTTATGGCAGCATAGCTGACATTCTGCCCTCTCAAAAACCAGCTTCTCCCATCCACTCCGGGAGGTCTCCCGGTAATTCTGGGAGATCTCCTGGTTTGTCCGGGAAGTCGCTATGGAACTTCCGCAACAACCGAGGGGCCCAAATATCCCCTATTTCCACCCACTCAAGGTGCTGGGGACCAAAGTCCAGCCATTCAACCAAATACCACAATTTCCCACGTTTAATCTTAGAGTCCAAAATCCGAGAGATCTCATAATGTTCCTCACCCTCAATCATGATAGGAGGGGGCACCGGCTGCGACGGACGCCAGGGACTTGACCCAGAATCCCGTTTCAGGAGGTTGAAATGAAATACAGAATGAAGGTTTCTCAAGTTTTTAGGTAGATCTAAATCCACAGCCACATCATTGATCACTCTTTTCACCGTGAAAGGCCCAAGGTATTTCCAACCAAGTTTCCGGCTAGGTCGTAAGACCTTAATGTTTTTAGTGGACACATACACAGAGTCCCCAGGCTTCAGAGCCCACCCCTCCACCCTTCTCTTGTCAGCCTGACTCTTCTACGCCTCCTTGGCCATATTCAAAGTCTTGCAAAGGAGCGGCCACGATTCCTTTAACCATTGACACCATTGAGCTGCATCCCCCGGCCCCAAGTCATTGTTCCCTTCCAGGAAAGGCACAGGTGGGCTATCGTAGCCATACAAAGCCTTAAACGGGGACAGTCCGGCCGAGGAATGGCAAGTGTTGTGATAACAGAATTCGGCCAGGGACAGCAGATCCACCCAATCATCCTGTTGATAATTGGTGAAGCAACGGAGATATTGCTCGAAAGTCTGATTAACCCGTTCCGTCTGACCATCAGTCTCTGGGTGATAGGCGCTGCTCAGGCCCTGTTCCACACCCATCAGTTTCATCAGCTCCCCCCAAAACCGGGAAACGAATTGGGTTCCCCTGTCGGACACCACCTTGGCCAGGAGCATGTGCAGACCAACTACGTGCAAAAGAAACGCTTTGGCTAGTGCCTTAGCCGTGGGCAGGGAGGCAAACAGAATGAAGTGTGCCTGTTTGGAAAATAAATCCACTACCACCCAAATGACAGTCATTGACTTGCTTGGTGGGAGATCTGTAATAAAGTCCATGGATATCACCTCCCAGGGCTGGCTCGGAGTTGGATGAGGGTGTAATAAACCCAGGGGTTTCCCCAGCCGGGGCTTACTCATGCCACAGATTTGGCAAGATTTGACAAATGAAGATAAATCCTTCCGCATTTGTGGCCACCAGAATTGCCGCTGCAGGAGTTGAAGGGACTTAACAAAACCTGGGTGTCCCAACAATTTAGAGCCATGCACGGCTTGCAACACCTCCCCCCTGAGGGAGAGCGGAACAAACAGTTTATGTCCACAGTACCAACAGCCATTGGCCTTAAGTTCAAAGTCTCCTACATCTACTACCGCCTTGTCACCCTCCAAGAAGGCAGAGGTGAATTTGCTGTGCCATGTCTCTCCTCCCCCCAGCTTGTCCAACTGGGGAGTATCAGGTGGCTTGTGCAACGTGGTTAGAACTTCGCTCACCAATTTCACGTGGAAGGGTAGGTCGGGGGAGTACAGCAAGATATCATCTAGGTAAACAAGCACCCCCTTGAACAAATGCTTGTGCAACACCTCATTGATCAAATTCATGAAGACCCCCGGCACCCCTTCCAAACTGGCCCAGGGGTGTATTAAAGTCAGTCTTGTGTTCGTCCCCCTCCCTGATGCGGACCCGAAAGTAAGCATCACGGAGATCCAACTTTGAGAAAATTTTCCCTTTGGCTGCTTCGGCTAGTAAATCTTTGATCAAGGGCATGGGATAAGCATTGGTCGAAGACACTGCGTTCAATCCCCAGTAGTCCGTGCACAGCCTCAACCCCCCATCTTTCTTCTTCCAGAAGAGTACCGGGGCCACAAAAGGGGAGGAGGCCGGCCTGATGAAACCCCTGGCCAGGTTTTTATTGGTAAATTTGCGCAGTTCGTCCTTCTCGGCCGGCCCCATCGCATAAATGCGCCCCTTGGGTAGTTCCACCCAATGTGTCAGATTCCACAGCCAACAACTGAGTACACGCTTATCAGAAAGGTTATACTTTATTGCAGAGCTATAGATGCAGTAACAAAGTCACTGTTAGGGATGGCGTTGCCCCTACAAGCATAATGGGATATAGGGTATTCGTATGCACCCCCCCTTCCTTAGGCCAATTAGCCACATTCCCGCACATGGGAGAAGGAGCCCCAGGCTGTTAGAGCCGAAGCTGAGAACTGAAAACGCTCCCGCGGTTCCCTGAATCCCGGACACTACACACCACCTGCAAGGCCATAGATAAGCAAGCGTTACAGAAGCAAAGAAGGAATGCAGTGGCACTTGGTACACAGGGCAAGCAAGCATCCCACCCCCAACCCTTATGACACTATAGCTGACATACATATAAGCAGATCGTTCACATGATCATTCGCATGAATGATGCCAGGCTTTTGGTTGAGGACCGCAATGGTTAGTTACACTGGCTGGCACCCTCCCCCTTCCCCTCTCCTCCCTATATATATTTTGTTTAAGCTCCTATGCCCTCCCACTGAATAGCCAAGTAGTCCAAAATGGGAACAGAAAATCGCAAATCGCCATCTGGGATTTTATTCTGGTTTCATTTCTATGAACTGTATTGGATTTTAAAATTTGTATTCTGTTTTATGGCATTATGCCTCATGGGCTGTACATCTCCCAGAGCCCAGCATAAACTGGGATAGGGTGATTAATAAATTGAATAAATAATAATAATGATGATGATGATGATGATGATGATGAATAATTGAATATAGGAGAAAAGTAAGCAAAAATGACTTTAAAACTTTCTCCCCAAGTGTGAGAGAGAAACATTTCCTGTCCTGGCTAGCTGTTGGTTAGGGTTAGTTTGTGTCAGTGGGGAGGTGGCTACGGTTACCAGCTCAGGGTGGGGACATACCAACCCAGATTTTGGCGGTGGAGCTGGGGAGGGTGAGGTTTGGTGAGGGAAGGGACCTCAGTGGGCTATAGTGCCCTGGAGTGCACCTTCCAAAGCAGTCATTTCCTCCAGGGGAACTGATCTTTGTAATCTGAAGATCAAATGTAATAGTGGAAGAGCTCCAGGTGCCACCTGGAGGTTGGCAACCCATGTGGTGACTGAGTTTTACTATGGTGGGGGCTTGAAATCTAATAAGTAGCTGATCTCCAGGGTCATTCCAGGAACCGTGATACAATAATATAGCTTTTCATGTAAATTAATATTAAAAGATGAGTGTCTAAATACCGTTATCCACTCAACCCATCGCTTATAAAATCTTCCGAGCTTTCTACAGCATATGAAGACAAAAGACCACAAGACTGAAGTCCCAACAGACTGAAGCCTCTTTTTCTTCTTCTTGCCCTCCCTTTTGGGTTTCAACATCCAGCTTGAGGAAGATTTCTGGAGACCTCAAAAGCATGCATATTTGGGCTGGTTTTTGTGAAAAAGCATCGCAGAGCTTCTGTTTTTCACATCATGTACCATGACCAGCAGTGTTCTCCGAGGTCTCGAGCAGAGGGCGTTTTCCAGACCTGATTCCTGAGGTCTTTTAACCAAAAGGCACCAAGGATTGAACTTGGGACCTTCTTTGGTGCACGCAAAGCTGATGCTCTACCAGTGAACTGTGGCCCCTCTCCGACGACCACCGGCTCTCTGTGGGGAAACTTCTTCCACCAATGTTCAGTTGCCAGCTTCAGTTGATATACTGATTGCTGTTCCAGAGATCTTTCCCAGAATTAGCTGCAGATGACATGGAAACTTAAGGATGATAAGTGTGCATTCTTGCAGAGAGCTGTGTTTTTTGACTTTTTTTTGTTTTACTATTGCAGTTGACATTTAGACAATACGAGCTGCTAACATTTGGCTGGTTTTCCTGACCAGACGTTCTTGGCCAAAATATTACTTTTGTGCTTGTTCTTGCATACTTCAATTCCCAGCCGTCAGAGGCAAGAATCCTTTAAATCAATCGAATAGTTGCTGGCTTTAATTTTCTCCTTTCTCATCTTTTTTTTTTGGGGGGGGGGTATCAGCATAGTTAACACAATATAGCTCTCAAAGGGACTTTTTTTTTTTTTTTGCAAAGTCCCAACCAGACCCAGGTTAAGATATAAATCAGATTTCCACTCCTAATCCTATAGATGGTTTATATCAGGGATGTCAAACTCATTGGTTATGAGGGCCGGATCTGACATAAATGAGACCTTGTTGGGCCAGGCCATGTGCATCATAAAATGTAAGGCCAGATAGTGGAGATATAAACTTTATAAAGGACACAAACACAAAGGTTTGTTTTTTGGGTTTTTTACTTAAAATAAAATCATACTTAAAACATTAGCACTTTTGCAATATTTTGTTTATTTAACGGTGTCTGATAACTGACACCTCTTGCTCTGAATTACTGCATCAAAGTATCTGTGCTGTTGCAAGTACGCTGTTCAGGTGTGTATCTGTAAGCTGCAAACCTACGTTGACGCAGCAGCAGCAGCAGCAGAACTGGAAGAAGCAGAAGACAGCCAAATCATCTGCAGACCTGATAGAAGCCCTCCGGGGGCCTGATCCGGCCCCTGGGCCGCATGTTTGACACCCCTGGTTTATAGCATCTCTACCTCATGAATCCCTGCCCACTGCAAAGGATACTAGAGTGCCCTCTGTAGCTAAAGCTGCCAACCTTTCCAGACCTACCCAGTATGGACCTACCTACTGACCTGCAAACATGTGACAGAAATTCTTGCTCTCTAAGCCATGTGATTGGGACGTAGGGGAACCTGAATTAGGACTTTACTGGATTTAAAACCAGGACCATGGGCAGCATGGGGGACAAGGGACAGGAAACACCAGGAGCTATCCCACGGAGCAGAGCAAGCCAAGGGTCAGAGCCTCGGAGGAATCCTTTCCAAGCTTGCCTTGCCGCTCATGGTCAACAGCAAGGGTTCTGTGCTTCCTGCCGCTGCTTGCACACGAGGAGTGCCTGCATAAGGAGATGAGATCATTCAGCAATTAAGAAGACTGGTTTTTAGAACAGACAGGTTCAGAGACTTGATGGGCGATTCCGCACTGGCTTTTCCCTCCGTTGTTTTACGAAACCCACGTTGGAACAGAAATTCTGCACGGCATGCCGCTTTCGCTTTCTTTGATCATCGGGTTTGATGGTACCTTCTGCATGGATTTATGGCCATTCAGGGGTGATTTGGCAGTCAGTACGGCATTGCCCTGAGTTATCTGAATGTGGTTTTGACCTGTACCTTTTCCTCCCAGTTGAGAAAATGTGAATGCTAGATGCAGAATCGCCCGATGTCCCTTTCTGTCACATGACTCTGATGTCTTGTGACTGGGTACAGTGTCATGTGATTATCTCTCATGTGTGCAGCGGGACCCAAGGTGTGGATTAACTTCAGGTCCCTGGTCTGGAAATGTTGATGATCACTGATAACAGAATGTACACAGTAGGTCATTCCATCTGTGTAGGTTGTATATTCTATTATTGTCTTATTTTAGTTCTTCAGTCAACGCTTGCTTATATTTTCCAGCCTACCTGAAGGGCTGCACCACTTAGCAAAGGAGTCCCTGTAAAGAAGCCGTGATTCATATCTTAACCGAGCCCTGCCTTTCACTTTTCCTGTTCTCAGTCTTGTGGAACCCTGGTTTAGATCAAAGGAGGATGTGGCACAACATCATGCTCTTGTGCAGTGTGTGGGTTGAGAGAGAGAAGAAAAATTCTCCCTCTCTCATAACACTAGAACTCTGGGGTCATCCAGTTGAACTGATTGGCAGCACATTTGGGACGGACAAAAGAAAATAACAGTTTTGCAAAATATGTAATTAACACATGGAATTTGCTGACCAAAATGTGGTGACGGCCACTGGTGTAGGTGGCTTTAAAAGAGGATTAGACAAGTTGCCGTGTAATCCTAAGGAGAGTTACGCCCCTCTGGGTCCACTGACGTCAATGAGCTTAGAAGATTGTAACTTAGTTTAGGACTGCAATGTTTATGGAGAGGGGTCTCCAGATGGCTATTCGCTATGATATCTAAACACAGGTGTCCCTAACATGGCGCCTGCCAACACCTTTTCTGGTGCCCACCAGGTGTTTTAAGGAAGTGGGTGGGGTCAGGTAGGGCTTCTCCCATCAAGACTTCTGATTGGCTAGTGGAGATTTGACTGTTGGTGCAGATTTTTTTAAAATGCTGTTTTGGCAGCAGCTCCACCATGGCCCAAGGATCTTTACTGTGTGACTGAAGTTTATTTATTCATAGAATCATAGACTGTTAGAGTTGGAAGGGACCTTGCAGGTCATCCAGTCCAACCCCCTGTACTCTGCAGGAGCATAGCCGAAAGATACCCCTACAGCATACCCGAAAGATGGTCATCCAGCCTCCGCTTGAAAACATCCAGTGAAGGAGCATCCACCACCTCCCGAGGCAGTCGGTTCCACTGCTCAACCACTCTTACAGTTAGGAAGTTTCTCCTGATATTTAGCCAGTATTGACTCCCTTGTAATTTCCACCCATTAGATATAGTCTTGCAATCCAGAGCAAGAGAGACTAGATCTGCTCCATCTTCTAAATGACAGCCCTTCAAATACTTGAAGACTACAATCATGTCCCCTCTAAGCCTTCTCTTTCCCAGGCTAAACCTACCCAACTCTCTCAGCCTTTCCTCATAAGACTTGGATTCCAACCTTCTCACCATCCTGGTTGCCCTCCTCTGGGCATGCTCGAGCTTCCTAAAACGTGGTGCCCAAAACTGGAAACAGGACTCCAGGTGAGGCCCGACCATAGCAGAATAGAGCGAAACTACCACCTCCTGTGATCTGGACACAATGCTTCTGTTAATGCACCCTAAGATTGCATTAGCTTTCTTCGGAGTCACATTGCACTGCAGGCTCATGTTTAGCTTGTGATCAACCAGAACACCTAGATCCCTTTCACATGTGCTGCTATTCATTTTATTTATTTATTAAATGTATGAATCACTCCATCGCTACTATCGTAGGGCTCTGAGTGATGTACAATAGTGTTAAAACAATAACCAGGTAAAACAATAAATCATATTAAATTACATTTTAAAAGACAGATGGTGAATAGTAATATTTATAATTAGTTATCCCCATATTACAGACTGCTGGCCGCTTCATGGGCAGAGGGGAAGCGGTCGAAAAGAGTATGTTAAACCACTGGGATGATTCTATTCAAGACTATGACAATGAACTCACATCAACTCTGTTAGCAATAGCCCGACTGGCCATTGCTGCAAACTGGAAGTCTTCTGCAGCACCATCAGTGACGGACTGGCAAGACAAGCTATGGGAACACCTGGTCATGGCAAAAATTGCTGATTCGCTCAGATGTGCACAATCAGATACCCCACACCACTCCGCATTTGTGTCAACTTGGTTCCCTGTGGTCTCCTATTTACAGGTTCTGGATATTCTCCCCCCTAACCCTCTTTATCTGAAGTGGTTAACCTTGTAGGTTCAGACCCCCTCCATTTAGATGACATTCTGGTAGATGGATGCACTGTATTACGCTGTATTGTGCTTTAATTTAAAATTAATAAAAATGATTTAAAAAAAGAAAAGAAAAGAAAAGAAAAGAGTATGGAAAACTGAGGAGCGTGCCGGCTGAGACAAAAACCATCATTGTCCTCAGTCAAAAGTCTGGTGGAACATTGCATAGGGTCCTGTAGGGCCCTGATGATATTTAGCAGAGGGTTCCACCAGGTTGGGGCCAGAACCAAAAAGGCCCTGGCTCTGATCGAGGACAGCCGAATAAGTTAAGTTGCAGTAATCATTTTGTGGCTGGTTCCACCTCCTGCGGCAGCCTTTTTGCAGCAGCCATTTTGTTGCTGCGCCCACCAGACTGTGTCAGAATAGCAAAGGTGCCCATCGGCTCAAAATGTTTGGGGCCCCTTGCCTAAATGGGACCTCCATGTTCAGAAGCAGAATAACAATGTCTGTCCATCGCTGGGGGAGAGGGGTGTAGAGGAGAGATGCCCTTTACTTATTTATTTATTGGATTTATAGCCCTCCCTCCCGTGTACAACAGGGCTCTGAGCAGATAACAACACAGCCATAAATTAAATTATTTAAAACAGGTCTCAACAATACTATTAGAGTCAAATACGATGGCACCTAAAAAGGAAGCACAACATAGTGCCCTTTATCCAGAGAGGGAAATAATGTCATGCAGTTTAGATAAACAGTGGAACAATTTAGGGAGGGGAAAGGAGATGGGGAAGAAAAAAGAAGGAAAGGGGAGAAAAGGAGGGGGGAGGGGGGAAGGGGGGGTCAGTCTTGGTGGAAGCCATTGCTGTTCTCCAGGGGTCATTTCGAGGGGGAACGACCCGAAACGGTGTTCCGGGAGTAACAAGCCCCGCATTGGGTTGGCTGGGGAAGGGAAAGGCAGGCAGGAAGACATGCCTCCTTTTTTCCCTGAGCCTCTCCGCTTTTGCGGAGAAACTCAGGGAAGTGGGGTTTTTTTAATGCCTTTCTTTCCCTTCCCCATCTAGGGAAGGAAAAAGAAAGGCATTCTAAACATGCCTGGGTTCCCTGCCCAATGTTCTCCAGGGGCCCCGCATGCCTGCCCTTTGTCAGGGGGTGTGGCATATGCAAATGAGTTATGCAAATGAGTTATGCCAATGAGCTCCTGCACCTCTTTTTCTATGAAATGGTCCCTGCTGTCCTCCCCCATAAGCCTGGCAGAACATCTCCACCTTACAGGCCCTGCGGAATTTCATCAGGTCTCGCAGGGCTCGGATCTCACCTGGCAGAGTTTCACCAGGCCAGGGCCAGGACTGAAAAGACTGTGGTTCTGGTTAAAGACAGCTGGATACTTTTGGGGCCGGGGATCACTAGTAAGTTGTTGCCCATTGAGTGTAATGCTGTCTGGGGGGCATACCAGGAGAGGCAATCCCATAGATACACTGGCTCCAGACTGTTTAGGGCCTTAAAGGTTAGTACCAAGATCTTGAACCCGATTTGGTATTCAACCAGGAGCCAGTGAAGTTGGCAGAGCACTGGTTGGACGTGGCCTCTGAGTGAAGCTCCAGTAAGAACACACCCTGCTGCATTCTGAACTAGTTGAAGTTTCCAGATCAGCCTCAAGGGCATAGAGCGAGTTACAGTAGTCTAATCTGGAGGTGACCATTGCATGGATCCCTGTGGCTAAGTCAGGGCAAGACAGGAAGGGGGCAGGCCTGTAGCTACAGTGGGGCATCTTGGGGCCCGGCCCCCTGACCTCCCGCCAAGCCCCCCCCCCCACTTCCCATCCATCCCAGGGGACTGGGAACCCTAAAGAGAGTGGCTGACCTAAGACTGTCTTGTGGTAGCTAGGTTTGCCAACCTCCAGGTGCAGCCTGGATATCTCCCACTATTACAACTGTTCTCCTGACAATAGAGATCAGTTCCCCTGGAGAAAATGGCTGCTTTGGAGGGTGGACTCTGTGGCATTGTACTGTACTCTGGCCCCTCCCCTCCCCATACCCCACCCTCCCCAGGCTCCACCCACCAAAAGCTCCAGGTATTTCCCAACCCAGAGCTGGCAACACTAAGAGACCATATTACATTAGACACAGAATGTACCCAAGACAGGAAGAACGATTAGTCTAGGTATATTTGGGCTCAGAGTGGCATACATGGTTCTCCCATCTTCCATTTTATCCTCACAACAACCTTTTGAGGTAGGATAGAGCGAGAGAAAGTGACTGGCCCGAGGACTAGTGAATTTTATGGCTGAAACCAAGTCTTTCCAGTCAAAGTCCACTGGACCATATTGTCAGCTAGCTGCCATGTTTCCATTGTATTTTTCCTTCCCTGCCTCTGGTGCTACGGCGCATGCTTGCTCGCTGCTGTGCTCGCTTGCTGTAAACAGCGATAGGGAGGCGCTCATGAGACTGTGCGAACTGGTGCTGCCAGAATGGGTTATCTGACTGGCCTTGAGACGGAGGGAGGGCTTGCGTTCCACTGTTGGTGTGAATATTTCTGCTCTCATGAGGCACGGAGACTCTCCCGTTCATTATGTAACCTCCTGCTGGGAGAATTCCCCCTCACACGCTTGGATTTCATTTGCTTAGCCATTTGCCTCATCCTGTTATATGTAGAGATGCATCCGCCCCATTGTCATTCCTAACAATATCCCTATAGATCATGGCAACAGACCTGTAATCTAATAAAGCATAATGCTTCCCTGGAAATGTGTGTGGAGATTTACTTGCTGTTGAACCTGACACATACTGGCTCTCTGGTAGTTATGTTCTTGCATCAAAACTCACCCAGAGGATAGCATCAGTCCTTACATTATCATTGTGTGGAAGAATCTGGACTAAGTTTTTGAGGAGGTCCATGAGCAAAAATGGCTAGTACAGTCCTTGCTAGATTGTTGGTCATGCAAATAGAGAGGTTGAGGCCTACTCAAGTCAACTCAAGAGAGCCAATTTGGTGTAGTGCTTAAGTGAGCGGACTCTAATCTGGGAGAACTGGGTTTGATTCCCCACTCCTCCTCCACTTGCAGCTGCTGGATGACCTTGGGCAAGCCATAGTTCTGTCAGAGCAGTTCTTGAAAGAGCAGTTTCTGTCAAGAGCTCTCTCAGCCCCATCTACCTCACAGGGTTTTCTGTTGTGGGGAGGGGAAGGGAAAGGAGTTTGTAAGCCGCTCTGAGACTCCAAGTGAAGGGCAGGGTATAAATCCAATCTCCTCCTCCTCCTCCTTGTCTGATAAGCTTCAGCTCAAGTGGGAAGTAGGAATACATCAGCTCATTGGTACAGACATAAGCACTAGAGCTCTGCATCAGGCGGCAGCAGAATGGAGCTCAAAGAGAATCCTGAGTCCTCAGGTTTCAAGCATGGATACGCAGACTTCTGTTGTGAGATGGCAACCCATTTGAGAGCAAGGAAAAGAATGACGGACGGTATTCCTGATAATGAGATGAAGCAGACTGGAACGATTACAGCGGGGACTGAAAGATGAGGACTTCCCAAACAAAATATGTTTGTCATCAGTCTAATTGTTGTTCGCTCTGAGGCAAGGAAATCCCTATCAGTGGTGATCCTTTAACTTGAAGTGCTGGTGATTGAATCTGGAACCTTCTGGCATCTCAGCCTTCTGCCACTAGGGTTGTCAAGTGCCTGGTGAAAAATATCCTGTCCCTTTAACAGACACTTAGTGGATGTTCTTTACCAGGCGATGTTATATACCACCATGTAGGGATGCTAGTTCTGGGTTGGGGAATACTTGGAGATTTGGGAGGTGGGGCCTGGTGAGGTTGCGGATTGGGGAGAAGGCCATAGAGCCCACTCTCTAAAGCAGCCGTATTCTCTGCAGGAACTGAACGTGGTTGTCTGGAGATCAATTGTAATCGTGTGAAGTCTCCAGTTGCCACCTGGAGGTTGGCAACCCTACCTCCATGCCCTGAACGTCCTCAGCTGCCTATTTCCACACACTGAACTATCAGCGAAGGAGCAGGACATTTTCCTCCGGACCAGTGGGCGACCCTATCTGCCACCGAACTATGGTGAGCTGTGAGAAGCACCCACTTTGTTCTGGGCCCTGAGATTGATCCAGCAACTGGAAAAGCTGGGAGGAAGTTCTGTTTTGCTCCAGGTCCGAAGTCCTTCTAGCTCCTTGAGGCAGAGTTGGGCAGGACCTGATACAACCTCAGGCATGAGTGACATTCCCGATGCCTGTCCTAGATAGGACTCCGCGGTTGATTGCTTGCTTATGTGGTGCGAGCTGCAGATACGAAACCAACTGAGAAGTCCAGCAGGGATACAGATAATCTGGGTGTGTGCTGCTTTGTGCAGTTATAGTTTTGGCTGAGTAAAAGATCTGGATAGAGGCCTGCAGTATTTCATCTTGAGCCATCTGATGTGGGTGTGAGTCATCTCAATGTGTAAGTGATCTGCACCAGTAACTCTCTCTCTGTCCGGCTTCTTCTTGATTGGAGTGGACGAGGTTCTGTTGAGAAGTCCAGAATGGAAGTGAATAGCCTAGCTTTGGTCTGCCTGTGACCTCTCAAATTCTCTTTTTTTATGTTGCAAAATCATTTACTGTAGTAATTCTGTTCTATTATTGCTCACACGCAATGAATGCTGCGCAATGTAAACAGTTTGTTTCACAATAATTGCTTTATCTGAGCATGTAGCAATCACAATTCTTATCACTAGAAGGAAGAAGATACACATTCAATTATAAATGTAGCTTAAAAATCATAAGAAACCATTACACTTCCTGTTGTTTGTAATGGTCAACAGGAAGTCACATGTTTGTTTGTACCCAATCTGTTTAGACAATAGAATGCCCGGGAATTTTAGGTATCTGATTGGAAAACAATGTATCAGGTCTTCCGGTTTATGGAGCAGTGATGGTGGACGTTCTCCCAGGACTGTGGGGGAACAATCTGCACACCAGCGGGTTGGAGGGGCGCTACCTCAAGTAGCGCCCCCACGGAGCCTTTGGAATAGGCTCCAGGCCAGAGGGCTTTTGAGGGGTAGCCTCTTCGATGGTGTAAAGCTGGAGAATTGAGGCTCCCCTCTGCCCTGACAGTCCAGCCGCTGCGTGGCCTTCGGGCACAAGCTGGTTTGACCGGGACAAGCGCTGGAGATCGAGTGGAACAGCTTTGAAGCAAGCGAGGTCAGAGAAACTGACTGACAATGAACGGGAGTTCAAACTAAGCGGACAACTATAAAAAGCAAATCCCCCCCCCCCGTGGGAAAGTGGATCGCAAAGAGGGATGCCTCTTATGCGAAAAGACTGATAAGCGAGACAAAAGGGGAATGGGGAGGGAAAAAAGCAAGTGTGTTTCGAGAGGCTTACTTGATTGCTGACAGCGTGGGAGCGATCTTTAGAGTAAAGATCTTTAGGTAAAGAACATCCACTAAGTGTCTGTTAAAGGGACAGGATATTTTTCACCAGGCACTTGACAACCCTAGTGGCAGAAGGCTGAGATGCCAGAAGCGTCAGAAACTGTAAACAAATCGTAAAAAATGGCAGCCGTGCAAAGAAGGCTGAAAACGAAACCACCTGGCAGCCAGAGCCCAAAACCGGAAGAGGGAGCAGATGTCATGAAAATGCTAGCGGATATGCTCAAGCCAGTGATGGAGCAACTCAATGGTATTAACCAGCAACTGACTGTAATGAATAAAAACTTTGCATCTCAGCAGCTCCAACTGAAAGAAACGGAGAAGAAGGTGGAGCAGGCAGCTGGGAAAATTAAGGAGTTGGATACCACAAGCAAGAAAATGAAGAAAAGGATGGGAGAAGTGGAAACAAAGCAAAATCTACAAGAAAACCGTTTGTTACAGCTGCAGATGGAAAAAGCCAACATGATTCTCAGATTCCAGGGAGTTCCTGAGGCAGAGAAGGAGGATCTGAGGAAAATACTTAGCGAGATCATCGCTCCAGCAATAGGCTTAACAGCGGATGAACTGGTAAAGGAGATGGAGACGGCTTACAGGGCTTACTCCAATTATATTTTAAAAAATAGCCTGCCTGGAGAAATTGTGGTCAGATTCTCAAGAAGACAGACCAGAGATGCTATTTTAAAGGCGACATCAGCAACTCCACTGAAAATGGGAAATTTAATCATTAAAACTTTAAAAGACATTCCATTTGAAATTCGTCAAAAGAGGAAAAACTATAAAGACTTAATTTCTTTTCTTCAAACTAATAAAATTTCGTATAGGTGGGCGATCCCGGAGGGTGCCATCTTCAAGATCAATGATAAAAGAGAAAAGATTGATCCCACCTTTAAAGCCAAGGAATTTTTGCGACGCCAGCTGAGAACGGAGGAGGATTTTAAAGAGGAAGAAACTCTGCCACCTCTGGAACGGAGGAGGACTCTGCTGTGGAAACCGGTGCAGAGGCAGCCAGAGTAGTATATGACTTTAGGGACAGAAAACCGAAGTAAAAGCAGAAGGACTCTGAAAATTGCCTTTTG
>NW_015174908.1:167981-168200 GCF_001447785.1 Gekko japonicus
GGAAAACAATGTATCAGGTATCTCTCCTTATATATACTTGAATAGTGGGTGCCAAAGTTCTAAAATGCCCGCCTTTAGTGTTAGGCCGGAAAAACTGCCACTCAGAAGACACTGGCTGAGTTGACTGGCTGCTTTGTGCAGTCCCGCCCAGCATTCCAAGGTCATTTGCATATGGAAGCTGATTGGACCACACTCCATTCCACACCTCAAACTCACCCC